>NC_069106.1:10511546-10811546 GCF_947172395.1 Bicyclus anynana
TAAACTAAAAAGCAAAAAATAACATCTTACCTATGTGCTACCTTCTGATCAGTTTGAAGGCGGTGCCAATCCAGTGTCATGATTTAATTAAAGCCTTTTCTGAAAGAACCACAGAAATTTTGTAATTTAAACGGCTTAAATAAAAACATCACTGGCTTGGCACCGCCTTCAAACTGATCAGAAGGTAGCACATAGGTAAGATGTTATTTTTTGCTTTTTAGTTTAGGTTAATTACTTCAAAAAGGAGGAGGTTCTCAATTTGACCGGTATTTTTTTTTATGACCGATTTCGAAAATTCTTTTTTTGTTTTGAAGGTTTAAGCCGTTTCTGATAGGACCACATGAAACAGCACAGTCTGCAAAATCTAAATCTCTACGTTATTACATGGCCTGAATTAATACATCACCGGCTTAGCACCGCCTTCATATTGATCAGCAGGTAGAACATAATAATATTATGATGTTATTTGTCACTTTTTATTTAGTTTAGTGGGTACGTTTTCAGGTTTGGAATTTGAAGGAAAATATTTATTTTATTGATTTCTTTTTTCTTTTCAGTTTAATGTTTATACTTTATATTTAAAATTACTTTTACGAAGTCGGGTTTTTTTTTACTTTATAAATTAAAATTAAATCCATATCATCATAGACGCCGCGATTTTATACGAATACCAAGTTAAGAAGAGGGTCGGGCTCGGGAACTAGAACTACTAAGTAGTAAGTACTAAGTACTAACTACTAATTGTATTTATGTCAGGTACCTCAAAAGGGGGCACCCGATTCAAAAATTTCATATGATACTTTTTGTTTTTATTTAAACGAGTTTATTTTATTATAGGAATATGGACTCCTATATACGTATTCTAGTTAAAACTCTTGAAGCGCGATATAAAATAATAAAGCGCCATCTCTTGATAATACCATTTAACCCGTCTTACTACCTTTAGATGTCCGTTGATGAACTATATGTATAAAACAGCGGCAATTTTAAATGGGGATTTTTGATTTTAATTTTTTTTATCATCGAGGTTTGATAAAACACAAAAAATAGTTTCAAACAATTGAGAAAAACAAAAAAAACTTTTTTTTTCTGGTATCGTTGTATGGGCTCGAACTCATGATTTTTAAGTACCTTAGATTTACTTGACTTGTACTTGACCACTTACACCAATCGACCAAATAACTACGTAGAATGTAGTTGAAATTAAGTACCCTTGCTGTCTGATTTCTGTACCTAATAATTTATGTTCGCAACCAACACATGCACAATCTCCTATATCCAAAAATCTTTGTACTGAAGTTTCAGCCCCTTGGTCCCCTACCTCGGCTCCTCCAAGTGGCCGACTCTGCAGGCGCAGGTACTTACGGCAACGAAGAGGGCGACACGAACACCGGACATGACTCCATGATATCCTTCCAGGACCGGGAGGGGTTGGAAGAAATTACCGAAGCTGAAGTGGCAATGGGCGGGGCACATAGTTCGAGGGGTCCCATGGTGCTGGAATGACGAACCCGCACCGGAAAGCGCAGTGTTGATCGACCCCCCACCAGGTGGACTGACGACATCAAACGAGTCGCAGGGATTTGCTGGATGCAGGCGGTCCAGGATCGTGATGTTTGGAAGTACCCTACACAAGGACTACGTCCACGGCTGATGTGGTGGAGATGATGACGATGACAATGACGATGAGATGACGATGAGATGACGATGACGATGACGACGAGACGATGAGATGACGATGAGATGACGATGAGACGACGATGACGATGACGATGACGATGATGATGACGATGATGATGACGATGATGATGACGATGACGATGACGATGATGATGATGATGATGACGATGATGATGATGATGATGATGATGTTGACGATGACGATGACGATGACGATGATGATGAAACAGACAGACACACAAAATATTTTTAAAAAAGCTTGATTGTGTTTCAGTATCATGTAAATAACTATAACCACTCGAGAAAACAAAATTATGTATTTTTAAATCACTACGCTTCAGACATATTGATCAACGATCTTAATGTTAATTACATAAATAAGAACTTAAATAAAACTACAAAATATATTTTGGTTATTTTTTAATATCATTGTTGGTATTGAAAGTTTACAATACATCAGTAAAATCATATAAGAGCATCTCTAAAATAGACGAGAAAAAAAAATTTGGGCAGTGCAAGAGATTGCAATCATTATTAATAATAATTGTCTTATAACTCAGTCCTTGGAGAAGACATTGAAGTATTAAGGCGATCGCACATCTTAACACCAGAGCCTGTAGCCATGTGGCACGTCCATTCTCTTCTACAAACGCTTCAAAGACAACACTGAGAGGTCATGGGTTCGATTCCCGCCCGTTGGACTATTGTCGTGGCCACCCCTAACAATTCACGACTAAGTGGAGGAAAAAGAAATATTTAAAAGATACAGCTAGTATTCATTTTCTAGACAAAAAAAAAGTAAATGTAGAAGAACAAAGAAATTTACGTCTTAGCTGATATTTAGGTATGCATTACATCGTTCTTTTCTAAAGTTTCTTTAGTTAATTTTAGTTGACGAAAAACATAAGATTATAGATCACTAACGTACTCGTAAGTTAGTTTTCGTAACGAAAAAATAAATAGTAAGCCCTAGCCTAAGCTTATTATTTAAGCCCTATATTTTATATTCTTTTAAGATAAAAATAATATGTTCTGTTTAGTTGACACTCGGAATGAAGGCCCAGCCTCCATACAAAATAGGGACAGGTCCTTTGGGACCTTGGTTTTCGAACCTCAAAGTCAGGCGTACCCTAAATCTAATAAGTATACACGTTTCATTCCATTGATACTATTTTACCTGCGCAGCACTCAGGTATAAGATGTGCGATCACCCTAATAAGAATATATCGAGTTTATTACAAAACACAGAAAATCTATTCGTCAACCAGCAACAGAACCCTGTTCTTATCAACCCTAACATTGGGTGCGCTCTTCAACTTCTTTATGAACTTATCAGCAATGCGATCATCAACTTCGCATCCAGTGTATTCAGAATATTCACCGAGTACCTTCTTCTGAAGACGTTTGAAGGGTAATTCGTTACCTTTCTTCTGTAAAAGGGATATTATGACCTCGTGCCAATTAAACTTGCCATTATTGACCTCGGCCACCTCTGTTTCACTTTTAGCAACATTTTGATCATGGAGGCATATGCTTTCCTCGGGGTCATGTTTGCTGTCTTTTCGCAGCTTTTTTTTAATGGATTTTTCTTTCGCTGGACCATTTTCAGTATTGTCAGGATCCGGTTGTTTCTCATCTGGAATGTTCACAGTGTCTTGTCGCTTGCGTTTCTTGTTTTTGTCATTCCCTTCATGTCCGTTTACTTGTTCTTGAGAATGTGTGTTGTCACCTTTAAATAAAAATCATGTTGAAAATTTAGTGTGTCAAATAGTACGAGTATACAGGAAGAAAATTTTTTTAGTGCGGATATTTTTATATTTTGTTCATAAACAAAATTTAATGATCACGTATTTTTTCTTTTTTTTTTTAACTCAAAAATAACAAAATTATCGTTAGCTAAAGTTATTTACTTTTGAACAGAATTTTAGGGCCACCCTATTGTGCGTTTATTTTATTTTCGTTTGATACCTAAAGGACGTCACCAGATCACTTTTAAGCTGAATATATCTTGTTTAGTAATAATATGTACATTATTTTGTTATTTTAGAGACATAAATTAAAAAAAAAATTACATTAAATGTATCGAACTGTTTGTAGATTTATATTCTATTAATGATACAGAACCACGAAAAAAAATATCCGCACTAAAGACCGAATCACCCTGTATAGGGGTTAAAAAAAATCCTCACCATCAATAAATTGACAGCAATTTCTCTAACCCCTGATGCAAAAAGAGGGGTGTTATAAATATGACGTGTCTGTTTGTGGCACCATAGCTCCTGAACGGATAAAGCTATGTATTTCAATTTAGATTTTTTTATGCATGTAAAAAATTAGACCTAATACAGAGTGTTTGGGAGTTTCTCCTAGCATCCTGTATAGTATTAGTGGCACCAGACATAAAAATAATCAAATCAATCAAAATCACATAATATAAATACGTAAATAAATAATACCTTTGTTCTTATTCTTCTTGCCCTTCTTAGGCACTTCATCTTCTTCTTCCAGTGTTTGTTCTGGTGCAGCCTCAACACTCAGCAGTTCTGCTTCATATTTCCTCCGTTTCTTCTCTTCTTTTCTCTGTTTCTTTGTCAGTTTCTGGTCTAATTTCTCCACTCCATTTTGTACATCATTTTCTTTCGCCTCACCATCAATATCTTCTTCATTTTGTACTTCATCATTAATTTCTTTCTCTAAAATACCATTAGTATCATGGCCGTTTACTTTTTCTCCATTAACAGAATTTTCCTCACCCATTTCCTCTTTTTCTTCATTTGCGTTCTGATTTAAATTTGATTGTTCATTACTGTTAGGATCAGGTTGCTTCTCATCAGGAATGTTCACAGTGTCTTGTCGCTTGCGTTTCTTGTTTTTGTCAGTGTCCTCTTGTCCGTTTACTTGTTCCTGCGTGACACCTTAAAAAATAAATAATGGACAATATTATTGAAGTGTCTATAGAGTGCCTTATAACAATGTTTTCAAAAAACATGTTTTTGGTACCTATAGCGTCAGCTCATTAAAAAACAATAAAGTAAGAAACACCCAATATCCACCTATATGACTTCCCTACAATACCCAAATCAAAATCAAAAATCATTTATTTCAAGTAGGCTCAGTTTACAAGCACTTTTGACACGTCAGTTGACTATTTGTAAAGATTCTACCACCAGTTCGGAAGGCAGGTTTTGCTGTAAAGAAACCGGCGAGAAACTTAACAGCTTAAAAAAAATCATTAATTTACAAATGATGACAACATTGCAATTTCTTATAGTTTTACTTCCTGTGTAAAACTAATGAAAAGGTGGAAGCTAATCCAATGGCCTCCAAGCGCCTTTATCTTTAAGGAACTCATCAATGGAGTAATATTGTGCTAACAAAATGATTGGTTACTAATTAATACCTAATGTATGTTGTGTCGTCTTTGTGTTTAGGTTTAACAAGCAGTCTCTGTATAATAGAATTGAAAAGAAAGCGCAACTGACTCACATAGTTGACTCATACCAAATCTCATACAAATAATATAAATTTCATGTAGTATATGGAATAAGGGTCCGAAATATATCATTATAAATAAAAAAAAGTTAAGGATTTTAAAAAAACTTAATTTAAAAATTGTCTATTTTTAAAATTTTCCAAATGTCAAAAACGCTGTCGTCCATTTTGTGACGTCACAATGTTATATACTAAACATCAAACTAAATTGTTAACAAATATTTTTAACAACAAAAGGAGGAGGTTATGACCATGACTCTGGCTATCATATACAACGTTTACAATCTGGTTACTCCAGAAATTTTTGTTTGAAACAAACATACAAACTTGCTTTATAATATTAGTATAGATAAAAAATCTTTTACTTTAAGTTTTTAACCGGACTCTGCAGTGTTGTGAATGCCTGTAAAAGATGGCTGCAGTAGTTCAAGAATTTTGTAACTCACTTATATATAATGTTTTCTGCTGTCATTGTTGGCGTTACAAATAAATAAATAAATAAATAATAATAATTAATACCTTGGTTATATAATTAATGGTATATCGAATGAACTGTTATTAGGAACATCAGAAGTTACAATGAACACTATCACTGATCTATTCAATGAGATATTGCGCACAGAGTATATACCTCATCAGTGGACTCAGTCAACAATAATATTAATTCATAAAAAGGGGAATAAAGATGAAATATCTAATTACAGACCAATCAGTTTGATGTCAAATTTGTACAAAATATTTTCAAAAATATTGTTAGACCGTTTTACCTTGACCTTGGATGAAAACCAACCCAAAGAACAAGCAGGATTTCGGAGTGACTACTCGACAATAGATCACATACACACTATAAAACAAGTGATTCAAAAATGTAAAGAATATGGTATTACCTTCTATTTGGCATTTGTAGATTATAACAAAGCATTTGACTCATTAAAACACACAAAAATATGGGAAGCCCTAGAAACACAAGGTGTGCATAAAAAATACATACGTGTAATAATCAACATATATAGGAACATGAAAGCAAAAATAAGAACAGAGAGAGAAGGGGAATACTTTCCGATACAAAGAGGAGTGAGACAAGGGGACCCAATGTCACCCAAGCTTTTTTCAGCAGTACTTGAACACGTATTTAGACGACTCAATTGGGATGATTATGGACTAAATGTAAATGGGGTGAAACTAAACCACCTAAGATTCGCGGACGATCTAATCCTAATTTCTGAAGATCCAAGTGGCTTGCAAAATATGTTAACTCAGCTTGTGTATGAAAGTGAGAAAGTAGGATTGTCGATGAACCTTGAAAAAACCAAAGTTATGACAAATCGTACAAATATCCCAATATCCATCAATGGCAGTACAGTAGCATATGTGAACGATTATATATATCTCGGACAGATTATATCTCCTGAAGACCTTACTCTGAAAGAAGTGAATAACAGAATTAACTTGGCGTGGAAGAGATACTGGTCGTTAAAAGATATAATGAAAAACCCTCACGTGCCGCTCAAATTAAAAAGAAAAACCTTTGATTCATGTATTCTACCAGTTTTGACATATGGATGCCAAACATGGAGCCTAACAAAACAAAATATACGCAAACTTGAAGTCTGTCAGCATAGCATGGAACGCAGCATACTTAATATAAAATTAAGAGATAAAATTAAACTCTTTACTATAAGAAAAGAAACTAAAATAACTGATGTCACATACTGCATTAAAAAGCTGAAATGGAAGTGGGTAGGACATTTGTTTCGAAGTAAGAAGGATAAATGGTCAAGAGACATAACAGCTTGGTGCCCAAGGCACCAGAAAAGAAACAGAGGAAGACAGCGTCGTAGATGGGAGGACGATGTCATAAAAATAGCAGGTGTCACTTGGAATAGACAAGCAAATAACCGCACAGTGTGGCGGGCTCTAGGGGAGGCCTATGCTGTAAAGCAAGACAATCTCAACACGCCGGTGTCAATCAAATAAATTTGTAAATAATTTTAAGATATTTGTGATTGTTTAATAAAGGCTATTATTATTATTATTATTATAATTAATACCTTTGTTCTTATTCTTCTTGTCCTTCTTAGGCACTTCATTTTCCTCTTCTAAAGTTTGTTCGAGTGCAGCCTTGACACTCTGCAGTTCAGCTTCATGTTTCCTGTGTTTCTTCTCTTCTTTTCTCTGTTTCTTTGATAGTTTCTGGTCTTTCTCCACTCCATTTTGTAGGTCATGTTCTCCATCATTTTCTTTCTCTTCCTCATTATCTAAAGTACCGTTAATTGCATGCCCGTTAAGTTTTTCTCCATTAACAGAGTTTCCTTCAATTTTATCGTCTTTTTTCTTATTTGCATTCTGATTTAAATTTGATAGTTCCGTTAACTTCACAGAAATAATCTCCCACGCTTGATCAATGTCTTTCATATTGGTTTTATTACCACATACATTCTTAACAAAGTTAACGAATTTAGGCTTCTTTCTAGGTGTGTTATTGTGCTTACTTATAGTTTCTATGATCCTTATTACATTACTGGAGGCATTCTTTTGCTCATCGAGGACAG
Organism: Bicyclus anynana; assembly: GCF_947172395.1. Taxonomy (NCBI): domain Eukaryota; kingdom Metazoa; phylum Arthropoda; class Insecta; order Lepidoptera; family Nymphalidae; genus Bicyclus; species Bicyclus anynana. Next base: position 10,519,271 of record NC_069106.1, read on the forward strand.
ATTGTATCATGTCTACCCAAACATTCTGTTTCTTCTCACCCTTCTTCTCTTTTGGTGTGAAACCCTTACCAGAATAACGTTCTTCCTCAGTGATGCATTTTGTATGGGCTTCATAATCCTTGCCTCTATAAACAGAAACCATAAATATATATTAATATTAGCAGATCCTTTCAAGCTTTGGTTTGACTTGTGCACTTCTTCCATACCCCTATTCTACCTTACACCTACCCTACCCTACCCCTACCACACTCTACCTTACTCTTACCCCTATGCTACATTTTACCTACATCTACCCTAATGTTGCTCAATTTTTTTGCCTTCCTGGAACCTCTCCATTAACACTTAAACTTTATGGTATGGTATTAAAATTAAAATTGACTGATAAGTATTATTAAAAATCCTATGTAAGTATAGAAAAATGTTTTTTATACTTTTTCAGGCAAATTTAAAAATTTTCACACCTTAAGAACCATTCTTGTATTTCAGACAGTTTTCTAAAAAAGAATTAGTGAAATTGGTTTAGCTTTTCTCGAGATTTGAGCTTAGACACATTCAGTTTTATATTATAGATTTATTTTCTCTTGGAGTTTCTTTGCATCATCAAATCAGAAATGAGGAGATCCAGAGAAGAATCATAATCACAGGCATAGTTCAGAATTAAGTGAAATTGAAGTGGCAATGGGCAGAGCATATAGGTAGTTATAACACAGTGGACATCTTGACGGCCTCCATGGTGCAGTGGTATGTGCAGTGGATTTAGAAATCTGAGCTCCTGGGTTCGATCCCTGGCTGGGCCGATTAAGATTTTCTTAGTTGGTGCACGTCTAGCTGGTGGGAGGCTTTGGTCGTAGCTAGTTACCAGCCTACCGACAAAGACGTGCCGCCAATTCCATCTTAGATTGCATCATCACTTACCATCAGGTGAGACTGTTAGTCAAGGGCTAACTTGTAAAACATAAAAAAGGGGTCTCAAGATGCTGGAATGATGACCCGACACCCAGAAGCGCAGTGTTGGACGACCCCCCACTATTACCACTAGGTGTATTTTCTTCTTTGTTCATTATTGTAAGTACAGTAAAATCTACACTGCTGCTAAATTGCTGGAAAGTAGTTAGAAGAAAAATACAAATGTATACTCACAAAAAGTCCTTAAAACAGTCCATACACGACACATTTGGATTTTTATTCCTGCATTTGGTTAAATAGTGTTTTTCTACTTTCGGCTTTTGAACGGACTCTCCACAGTGGCCGCATGTGAACACAACCATTCTCTTCGGAGCTAAGTAAAAAATTAAAAAATATAATGGTTGGACTGGTGTACTCTAAATTCGAAAAAAATAATTTTGGGTTAGAAATAGTCAATATTTCAGTATAAAAACATAAATAAATAAGATGCGTATATTCACGCCATCTTTATAAGTAAACGGTGCCACCCAAATACAACGTTAATAGATATTGTTAGCGTTCATTTAACATACCTACAATTTTTAATTTGAAACAAAATGTATTTTAAACACGTGCTATTATAGAATTATCAAAAGAATTAAAAGTCGACACGCTTCGCCTTAAAAATTTGGCATCATGATTTTTTCAATAAATTGACACTTGACAGCTGTTTTTGACATTAAATTGTCAACAGCACAGACTAAGTATAAAAGCCCGAAGCGTAGAAAAAAATTACCTCCTCCATAGATTAAAAAGTCTGTACAGAATACCTAAGCCTACCCTGTTTACGCTGTACAAAACTTCATTTGTAGTCTGTGGTACAAAATGAACTACAGGGTCAGATTAATCACAAAAGGACCTGTTACGCTACACTTCATATAAAAAAATACCTCGTCCACGTACAAATTACAGACTTTGTTGGTGAATTTGGGTGCAATTGTAGTCCATTTGTAATTGGTCCGAGGTTTTAAGCAGAGACAACTGACCATTGGAGTATTATCTAAGAGTATCTGTGCCCTTGGAGTAATAATCTGTGGAGTAATATATTCTGTGCAAGTGCAACTGACAGTGATAAATTAATTATGAATTTCAAATTCATATTTCATTTGTCGTCTGTGGTCTCTGCGTCCGCTGGGTGGGTGTGTCAATTTTAATTTTTAACCGTACTGAAACGATAAACAAATACAAAAGTTTGCGAAAGATGTGTGTGATTCAATAAGTTTATGTTATATTATACGCTTTTAAATTGCAAAATGAAAACTGTAAGGAAATTACTGCTGCTATCTCTTCTTTTATGTAAGTATGGCCACTTTTACATTGTTGATTTTCTATGAAAAGTTATTGTGATAAATAGACAGAAATATCTGCAATTAAAAGTTATTTGAGTGTTAAATAACTGAGATAGCATTATATTGAGAACCCCAAGCGTGGTATTTTTAAGCCTTGGGGTATTTACTGCTAAAATCACACGTCGTCTGACTGACCCACCAGCCGGGTCTGGGTCTTTCGGAGAAAAATGGTTTCGTTTTTTTAGCAGACGAAATGACATACTACAAGATTTTATTTCATAAAAATCTATAATAATATCGTAGAGAGGAGATTTAATTGTTTTTTTTTGCATTGAATAGGCTCCGAAACTACTAAACCGATTTGAAAACTCCTTTCACTATCCAGAGGTACTATTGGCCATAATCAGTAATAAACTTCTTCTTACCAAATATCTTAGCATTCCATGGATTCATTGTGTGAGTGCTGAAAATTTTATAATTTTCTTTATATAAATTCTAAAACTGTCAAAGCAAAATTGGCCAGTTTTTGAGTGTAATTTTCTATATGAGTGTGCATTCTTTTATTATAAGAGGTCAATTGTTCCACTAAATAAATAACATTTTTCCTTTACAGCAAGTTGCAATGCAAGTTATTATGGCAGTGAGACGTTATCCAATGGATTATTTGCACAACCCAAAGTGGAGGGTGTGGACATGGTGACATGGTGCACGACATCTGTTCCTGAACAGAAAAAGTGTATGAAGCTATCACAAACAGCCGTGCAAGACAAGGGACTGTTTGGAAAAGATTATATAGAGATACAATGTAAACGAGTAAGTGATTCCATTTACTGTAAGGAACTATACTATCTGAGGCTCGAGGTGACTTTTTTTCTGATGGTATATATACAGGATGCTCGGGAGTATTTTATTAGTAGATATAGTAGTAGCTAGCCACAGCCAAAGACTCTCACCAGTCAAAATCTTTGATCAAATCAAATGCTTTCATTGAATGGGAAGGAAGATGAATGGTCACAAAATTTTTTAATGTTAGCTTACTACTGAGCTCACAGCCTGTCAAATCAGGGGTCCCTTCAGCATTTTGCCTGCTCTGCTTCCTTGTGGTTAAAGATTTGTGTGCCTGGTGGCAATAAATCAATATGTAAAATAAGATATATTTACAAATCAAATATTATTTACCCTGAAATTATTAATTTTTAACTGACTTCAAAAAGGAGGAGGTTCTCAATTTGGTCAGTATTTTTTTTTATGTTTAGAAATTATAGAACACATGTCACATCAAAAATTAATAATTTCAGGGTAATTTTTTTTTTTAAATAATTATCAGTATAGAATATAATCCTAGAGTTATGGCAAATACTCCCCAGCAACCTGTATACTCAGTAGTTTGTTATAACACTCAGATAGACTCAGATATTGATAGATATCTACAAAACTAGCACTTTACCTACATGATGTTAAGTAGTATAACCTATGTATATGTATAACAGCATGACATGTCAGAACACCCATAGGTGAAAAATAAGATCATATCAAATCAGCAGGCCAAATAAATTTATACCTACTTTAGAAAACTAAATCTTTTTTTTAATAGGCATTTGACACAGAAGAATGTATGACATGGGTAGACAGAGGAGAAGCATCGCTTCTTGCCTTGGATGCGGGAGAGGTGTATGTTGCTGGAAGATTCCATTCCCTAGTCCCAATTATACAGGAGGTAAGATAGAATTACACATGTAGTGATAAATATCCATTAATGGTAAGCATCCACAGATCCGCGTCATATGTATTGGACACATCACATCAAACTGATTGTAGTAAAATCATACAAATGCGTGCACTGTTCTGCATTTTTTCAGAGGCCCTTAAATAATCATTTGGTCAACATATTCTATGGTGATGCTTCTGCACTCGCCTAAACCCCCCGGTAACGCAGCCATTAAGGAGCCTACTCACGTTCAGAAAAATAAAAATCCGTTTAATGCGTCAATCTCCTATTAAAATGTGGATGCACAATCAGCGACCCAAAAACGTCCCCACTCAATGAGTGCCAAACACAACTACTTGGCACTCAATTCAAATAGTCGCATTTGCAAACTCAACAACCAACACCCTGCGAACCCGTGATATGTTGTTTTGGAAACCAAGGATTCTAATAAATCTCTGCATTCAGACATTTCGTCGAGACTCCCCTCAGACACCCTGAGACTAGCGGCAAACAACGACAATGTGGTGGATCTCGTTATCGTTGTTTGTCGCATGTCTCGGGGTGTCGGACACTTCAGTAATTTACGACAGTGAAGACGCGATAAGCGAAGAATAACAACAAAAAGAAGTAAACATTTTCTTGATATAGGACTGTTGTTTTGAAAACCAAGAATGGAATTGTCTGGCTAAATGTCTGCATTCAGACGTTCCGCCGAGGCTCGCCTCAGGCAACCTTAGACTAGCGGCAAACAACGAATACGCAGTCTTTCCGTACTCGTTGTTTGTCGCATTTCTCGGGGTGTCGGACATTCCGGTAATTTACGACAATGAAGAAGCGATCAAGCGAAGAACAACAATAAAAAGAAGTGAACATTTTCTTGATATAGGACTGTCGTTTTGGAGAAAATTAATGAATTTTTTTGGCTAAATCTCTGCATTCAGACATTCAAGTTCATCATCATCATCATCATCATGTCAGCCGATGGAGTCCACTGCAGGACATAGGCCTTTTGTAGGGACTTCCAAACATCACGATACTGAGCTGCCTGCAACCAGCGAATACCTGCGACTCGCTTGATGTCGTCGATCCACCTGGTTAAGTTATACTTACTGAATTCTGATTTACATATAATATGTATGTCTACACATATCATATGGTCTGTATGTATAATTTTCATGACGAATTGTTTTTTTAAACCCAGTTATATGGAAGAGGCGAACCGTACCAGTACTCAGTGGCGGTGGTGAAGAAAGGTGGTCTGCCGGAGGTGCAACCCGGTAGGGGTCTACACGGGCTGAGAGGAGCCAAGGCCTGTTTCCCGGGAGTGGGGTCTCTGGCGGGATGGGTCATGCCTATACATGTGGTATGTCAATGAATCTTACTTATAAAGTTGTTATTAATTTTTGTTGTTTAAATAGGTATTTTGTTTATAATAACTACCGGACGCCGACGACTTTGTTTGCGACATGTCCCAAAATGGGCCTTTATTGTTTATAATTTATAAGATCAGATATATAATCATTTATAGATCAGATTTATAAGATCGATAGTATTTTTTAAGGATTTAAGATATAAATTGCTGTTTAGAAAATAATTTTCACAATTTTTGGAACTTGCATTAATTAGATAAGTATTATTTTATTTCGCTCCTTTTTTACAAATTAAACATAGACAATACATAAACATAGACAATACAGTAAAAGTGTTCAAAACAGCCAATAAAAACACCTGGAATTGAATTCATATCCGGTGTAAGCTGTCAATGTCATGAAATATTGTCAAATGTCAATAAGACAAGTTAAAAAGAGACATTAATTTGTAGACAGAGAAGCATTAATCAAAAAAAATCCTTAAATTGCTTTAAAAACGCCATAAAAAAACGCTACTGCGCGAAGAATACTGACAACCTGTCAGGATGTGAGTTACAAGCATGTTGTCATGATAACAATTTCTTATAAAATAGGGTTCCAAGAAATTTTTTATTTTGCGTTTTAAGCCCTACATTTTATGTTTTTTTAAGATAAAAATAATTTGTTCTGCTTACTTGACACTCTGAATAAAGACCCTGCCTCTATACAAAACTGGGACATTTCTGGTTTTGAAGTTAACTTCTCGGTAACGGGTAAACCGCTTGGCAAGCTATATCAGAAGCAATATGTCAAGGAATCGAGTATTTCATTCCATTTGTTGTAAAGTCTCTTGAAAATTCAGCGTTTGCAGCTTGGGCTACACATAGGTTACTTTTAATCCAGAAAAATCCATGGATTCCTGAGATTTGCGAAAACCTGATGATTATGATAGTATGAATGTTTGTTACTCTTTCACGCATAGCTTACTAATCCGAATCATCTTAAATTTAGTAAGTAACGGAAGTAGAGATAGATTATAGTCTGGATAATCACGAAGGCTTCCTTTTTATCCTGGAAATATCCATGGTTCCTGAGGGATTTGTGAAAAACTCAATTCTATTATTCATAATGAAAAAAACAATTTTAGTTGGTAACAGTTTATCTAATTGTTTTCTTGTTTTTCTTTCTCGTTACCAGTTAATGCAAGAAGGCGGTCTCAAAGTGACGGACTGCAACAACCACGTGAAGTCGGCTATACATTACTTCGGTGAATCTTGCGCGCCCAACTCTCTGAAGGACATTTACAACCCTATTGGAGACAACCCCGATCAGTGAGTATTTTATCTCAATGTAATATACTATTACTATTAGTAAATTTTACATTGACAATTTATCATCCCAAGTTGACTTAAATAATAAGCAAGTGGATAGTATTTATACCGATTTTACCAAGGCTTTTGATCTAGTAGATCACAGTCTCCTGATGGTAAAGGTAATACAATACGGATTTACTGGTAATATTGTTGATTGGTTAAGCTCTTATTTAAATAATAGACAAATGACAGTAGTAGTGGCAGAGTTTGGGTCATCTTTTGGCACAATCAGGAGTTCTTCAGGGTTCGCTCCTTGGTCCTATACTTTTCAATATTTTTATTAATGATATTGTTCATTGCTTTTCTAACTTTGAACTGCTACTTTATGCGGATGATCTCAAAGCATTTAGAACGATACGATGCAGGTAGGTTGACTAATTGGTGTCATAATAATAATATGGTTTTGAGCCATAAGAAATATTACCGTGTTTCTTTTCATAGAGAACTTCACTCCTGCATTCGCAGAGGGTCCACTCCGCTTTGCAACCGCTGGCAAACCGCTAGTACGATAAGGTTGCAAGTGAGTTCTGGCGTAGGAAATACTTAACATTAACTATTGTATGCATTAAGTTCCAACATTTAATAGAGCTAAGTAGGCAGTTTTATTTTTATTTTTAGTTTTATTATTTAGTTTTTTAGTGTAGTGTAGTACTTATAGTGATTTTTATTAATTTTAGGCATTGTTTATTTAGTTATATTTTATATTTTTGTAGTTATATTGTTTTATGTCATTTTTTTTTTTTGCTTTTACTTATTTTATTGCTTTTGATTACTGTTGTTTGCGCCCGTGATGTCACCCTTTTAAAGGCTTCCACTGAAAACCAGCGCTGCAGCTAGCTGCAGCTTTAAGCTGAGTGGGAGACCTTTATTTGGTCAGTGCGCTTTTACTTTCAATTTTCTTCTTCGTTGTAAAATATAAAAGCTTAGTTTTAAGTTTACTGACCAAATAAAAATATTTTTCTTTCTTTCTTTCTTTCAAGGTTATGCAAGCTGTGCGCGGGCGGCGCGGGCGTGCGCTGCACGCTGGCGGACCCGCACGCCGGCTACGAGGGCGCGCTCAAGTGTCTGCTGGCGGACGGCGCGGGCGACGTCGCCTTCGTGCGCGACACCACCATACAGCACACGCTGCTGTCGCACAGGATACTGGGTGAGCTGTGAGCTGTGGACGATGTCTGTGCGTATCGACCAAGTCGCTTCCCCCGGCAAACTCCAGGGCCCACCAGCAAGGTTACGGGAGAAGCGACGCCCGAAACTGGAAATTATTTTGTGGTAGAGGAATCACCTCGAGCAGGTCCCAGGACTTGTGTTGTGTGTTCTCCATGCTCACAAAAAACAATTTATAATCAATACTAAACATTATTGCACAAAATCACCAACGCGACTAGCAGCGTAACGGTGTCCACGCTGCCTAACAAACAACTGAGCTCGTCATCAATTACCCTTTTATTTATACCATCAATGTCGCAACAACTCCGGACGAATATCTCCCCTGTACAATAACGTAAATAATTAATATTAATACATACCGTAATCGAGGAACTTGTAACATAAGGCGTGGTCTTTGACTATTTAGACTGTGGACCTGTTTCGCACCCAAAATCACCAACAAAAAAGTCTGTCGTTTTTTGAGGGGGACTAAGTAAAGTCACATATCGAAAATATTTGATAAATATTTGACTCGCAATACACACAGGTGTAACAAACACATCGCTTAGACTATCCACATAATATATACATACAATATTCGATTACTTGATCGATTTTTTGCTATTCCGTTGTTTTTGTAATAAAAACCAATAGAATTTATTCTTTTGACGTGATAAAATTAAGGTACAAATATTTACAAATGAAACGTTACTCCATATTTTACTAACCAACAAGTTTTTGGCCCTTCTTTATGCCATTCAATTACACAAACCGATATTTGCAGGGAGCTCTTTACACGACGAAAACGACTACAACAATGAAACATCGATTCTATAGGAACAATTTTACTAAACTATTAATTAATAATAATAAACGCATAATAAACGCGTATAATTTTAATAAACGCATTAAATCATTGATTTTTGATCTTTGCCAGAGGGGTAACACCAGCCCTCTAGCCAAGTGGCACACCGATTCTCTTTCTACGATCGCTAACGCTTCGAAAACTATGCTAAAGCAATACTTGAGAAGTACTGTTTACTAACAAACAAATAAGAAATGAGGGTAGAAAACGCATGACATTTCATAACTTTTTTATTTTAAATTATGAATTGTTGTTTTATAAAATATTATTCAAATGTATAGTAACTATAGCTAATTGTTTTAAGCTTGTTAATCAAATTTATTTTAATTAATTTAAGAACAAGTTAATTATAATTATTATTAGGTGTGAAATGACTAGCAATTTATACCCTCATTCTTAATTTGTTTGTTGGTAAACAGTACTAATCCAATATGGCTTTAGTATAGAAAAATGTACGAAAATGACAGATCTTGATCCATGACTTGTCGATATCAAATGTCATTCCCATACATCTCTCTAGTTAGCTTCGCGTTAGCGATCGTAGAAAGTGAATCGACGAATACTTGGCTAGGGGGGCAGGTCCTTGTATTAATGGTGGAAGGGTGTGGTGTGTTGCAGGGGGGGTGTCCGAGGAGCGCTTCGAGCTGATATGCCGCGACGGCTCGCGCGCGCCGGTCACCGAGTGGGAGCGCTGTAACTGGGGCAAGGTTCCCGCTGATGCTGTGGTCACCAGCAGCGCTGCCACCGTGCTGCAGAGGAAGAAGTGGGTTGCACTTGTTATCTATACTATAGCCTTTCTTGATGAGTACTGTTTACCAACGAACAAATTAAAAATGAGGGTATAAATCACTAGTCATTTCACACCTGTAAGGTCCCTTGTCCTTACTGTAATAGCAGTAAGTCACCGTCTCATTACTATACACTATAATGGACAGCAGCACACGTCCGCCTCCTTTCGATGCCAGGGACAGACTGCCCCGTTTTCTCCTACTACCGGTGTATATATACACAAACACTACAACACATAATAATAATTATGATTAACTTGTTCTTAAATTTATGAAAATAAATTTGATTAATAAGCTTAGAACAATTAGATATGGTAAATATATTTTAATATAACATTTTATGAACAAACTATACGTGATTTAAAATAAATAAGTTATGAAATGACTTGAACTTTCTACCTTCATTTCTAATTTATTTGTTGGTAAACAGTATTCATCAAGAAAGGCTATAGTATAAACTTCTATAGTAATATCACAGAATCGAGAATGATACAGAATGAGCCTTAACAAGTCGCGCGGTGAGACCGATGAAACTCATAAAAACGCGTCACGCGTCTCCTTGACATCCGCTTGTACAAACTTGTTTCATAATTTGTATTTCAAGATTTTTACACTTTTTTTTTCTCTCTGTTGTATAATACCAATTTGGTACTTTAGTAATTTGGACATTAAACGAAGCTTGAACGGGTCCGCTAATCTTATATTTAAACGAAAAAAATTAAAGAAAAAAAAAAGGTAAAATTCCGAGTTAAAACATTATTATTTTAATAATTATCATTTAAATTAAAAAAAATAAAATGTATTTACAGATATCAAAACCTACTCCTCAAACTGCTAGAGTTGTACGGTGAACCGAATCCCCTGAACAAGATGTCGAACCGCACTCTCGACAACCAGCCTCAGAACACTTACAACAACCCGTTCACCAGCAGCGAGCGGCCGCGGTACTACGACTCCTACAGACCAGAACAGAACGACAACAGTCGACAGTTCGACAACAAACTGGAAGGGTGAGAAATTAAATGACTATCTTTGTAGCTTTCAAATAATTTAAATTTCGAATGTTCGTCTCATTCGAAATTCGAATTACGGCAAGAAATGACAAGGCCTTCTTAGTAGCTCAAAAGTTATTTGAATTTCGAATGTTCGTCTCATTTGAAATTCTAATTACGGCAACCCTTTAGCTCTCAATAGTTATTTGAATTTCGAATGTTCGTCTCATTTGAAATTCGAATTACGGCAACCCTGTAGCTCAAAAGTTATTTGAATTTCGAATATTCGTTTCATTTGAAATTCGAATTACGGCAATCTATTTACCAGCAGTGTACCGCGGTACCTACGACCTGTACATACCAGTACTTACAACTTATTTATAACTCGACAGAAAGAGTTTCAAATTCGTTGATCCGTTGCGATGATGCAACGCAACGCAATAACGTGGCTTGATATCCTTTTAAATGGCCTTTAGTTGATTTAAAAGGATATCAAGAATGTAATGCAAACACCAAAGATTTTTACAATAGATCTGTAATGTGTGCGCATAGTGGAGTAGCTGAATTCGGTTTGTTTTTGCGGTGATATTGTTGGCACGTAACGTCTCACTCTCGAACAATTTGTGTAATGTTTGCAGTTTGTCCCCATACAAGCAGCGCTTGGAACCGTCGGGGCGGCCGATAGAGTTGCCGTTCCAACTGTTCCACTCTGATGATACAACGGATCTGCTGCTGCAGGTATTTCTTTCAGTTTTTCACAAATCCTGCGGAAACCATGGATTTTTCCGGGATGAAAAGCAGTAGTAGTTATGTACGTAATGTTTTGTATGAGACGTACGACTGTGTTTTAGGTACCTATTTAGCTTATTAATTTAATCAAAAACCATATTAAAATAAATAAATCTAATTGTAATGCTCTCAAACACGTTGCAGGATGCAACAGTAAACTTTCGGGTGATCAAAGAAGACCAGCAAACAGCGAGCCGCTTGCTGAACAACGAGTTCGTGGGCGCGCAAGCCGAGCGGGCGGTCGTGGGCATCCGCGCGTGCCCCGTGCGCCGCGCCACGCTGTGCGTCACCAGCGAGCCCGAGCTGCACAAGTGTGTCAAGATGAAGGTACGTCACGTGTAGTTGCCGTGACTCAAACGATGTTCAGCGCCATCTATCGGCGGTGGGCATCCGCGCGTGCCCCGTGCGCCGCGCCACGCTGTGCGTCACCAGCGAGCCCGAGCTGCACAAGTGTGTCAAGATGAAGGTACGTCACGTGTAGTTGCCGTGACTCAAACGATGTTCAGCGCCATCTATCGGCGGTGGGCATCCGCGCGTGCCCCGTGCGCCGCGCCACGCTGTGCGTCACCAGCGAGCCCGAGCTGCACAAGTGTGTCAAGATGAAGGTACGTCACGTGTAGTTGCCGTGACTCAAACGACGTTCAGCGCCATCTATCGGCGGTGGGCATCCGCGCGTGCCCCGTGCGCCGCGCCACGCTGTGCGTCACCAGCGAGCCCGAGCTGCACAAGTGTGTCAAGATGAAGGTACGTCACGTGTAGTTGCCGTGACTCAAACGATGTTCAGCGCCATCTATCGGCGGTGGGCATCCGCGCGTGCCCCGTGCGCCGCGCCACGCTGTGCGTCACCAGCGAGCCCGAGCTGCACAAGTGTGTCAAGATGAAGGTACGTCACGTGTAGTTGCCGTGACTCAAACGACGTTCAGCGCCATCTATCGGCGGTGGGCATCCGCGCGTGCCCCGTGCGCCGCGCCACGCTGTGCGTCACCAGCGAGCCCGAGCTGCACAAGTGTGTCAAGATGAAGGTACGTCACGTGTAGTTGCCGTGACTCAAACGATGTTCAGCGCCATCTATCGGCGGTGGGCATCCGCGCGTGCCCCGTGCGCCGCGCCACGCTGTGCGTCACCAGCGAGCCCGAGCTGCACAAGTGTGTCAAGATGAAGGTACGTCACGTGTAGTTGCCGTGACTCAAACGATGTTCAGCGCCATCTATCGGCGGTGGGCATCCGCGCGTGCCCCGTGCGCCGCGCCACGCTGTGCGTCACCAGCGAGCCCGAGCTGCACAAGTGTGTCAAGATGAAGGTACGTCACGTGTAGTTGCCGTGACTCAAACGACGTTCAGCGCCATCTATCGGCGGTGGGCATCCGCGCGTGCCCCGTGCGCCGCGCCACGCTGTGCGTCACCAGCGAGCCCGAGCTGCACAAGTGTGTCAAGATGAAGGTACGTCACGTGTAGTTGCCGTGACTCAAACGATGTTCAGCGCCATCTATCGGCGGTGGGCATCCGCGAGTGCCCCGTGCGCCGCGCCACGCTGTGCGTCACCAGCGAGCCCGAGCTGCACAAGTGTGTCAAGATGAAGGTACGTCACGTGTAGTTGCCGTGACTCAAACGACGTTCAGCGCCATCTATCGGCGGTGGGCATCCGCGCGTGCCCCGTGCGCCGCGCCACGCTGTGCGTCACCAGCGAGCCCGAGCTGCACAAGTGTGTCAAGATGAAGGTACGTCACGTGTAGTTGCCGTGACTCAAACGATGTTCAGCGCCATCTATCGGCGGTGGGCATCCGCGCGTGCCCCGTGCGCCGCGCCACGCTGTGCGTCACCAGCGAGCCCGAGCTGCACAAGTGTGTCAAGATGAAGGTACGTCACGTGTAGTTGCCGTGACTCAAACGATGTTCAGCGCCATCTATCGGCGGTGGGCATCCGCGCGTGCCCCGTGCGCCGCGCCACGCTGTGCGTCACCAGCGAGCCCGAGCTGCACAAGTGTGTCAAGATGAAGGTACGTCACGTGTAGTTGCCGTGACTCAAACGACGTTCAGCGCCATCTATCGGCGGTGGGCATCCGCGCGTGCCCCGTGCGCCGCGCCACGCTGTGCGTCACCAGCGAGCCCGAGCTGCACAAGTGTGTCAAGATGAAGGTACGTCACGTGTAGTTGCCGTGACTCAAACGATGTTCAGCGCCATCTATCGGCGGTGGGCATCCGCGCGTGCCCCGTGCGCCGCGCCACGCTGTGCGTCACCAGCGAGCCCGAGCTGCACAAGTGTGTCAAGATGAAGGTACGTCACGTGTAGTTGCCGTGACTCAAACGATGTTCAGCGCCATCTATCGGCGGTGGGCATCCGCGCGTGCCCCGTGCGCCGCGCCACGCTGTGCGTCACCAGCGAGCCCGAGCTGCACAAGTGTGTCAAGATGAAGGTACGTCACGTGTAGTTGCCGTGACTCAAACGATGTTCAGCGCCATCTATCGGCGGTGGGCATCCGCGCGTGCCCCGTGCGCCGCGCCACGCTGTGCGTCACCAGCGAGCCCGAGCTGCACAAGTGTGTCAAGATGAAGGTACGTCACGTGTAGTTGCCGTGACTCAAACGATGTTCAGCGCCATCTATCGGCGGTGGGCATCCGCGCGTGCCCCGTGCGCCGCGCCACGCTGTGCGTCACCAGCGAGCCCGAGCTGCACAAGTGTGTCAAGATGAAGGTACGTCACGTGTAGTTGCCGTGACTCAAACGATGTTCAGCGCCATCTATCGGCGGTGGGCATCCGCGCGTGCCCCGTGCGCCGCGCCACGCTGTGCGTCACCAGCGAGCCCGAGCTGCACAAGTGTGTCAAGATGAAGGTACATCACGTGTAGTTGCCGTGACTCAAACGATGTTCAGCGCCATCTATCGGCGGTGGGCATCCGCGCGTGCCCCGTGCGCCGCGCCACGCTGTGCGTCACCAGCGAGCCCGAGCTGCACAAGTGTGTCAAGATGAAGGTACGTCACGTGTAGTTGCCGTGACTCAAACGATGTTCAGCGCCATCTATCGGCGGTGGGCATCCGCGCGTGCCCCGTGCGCCGCGCCACGCTGTGCGTCACCAGCGAGCCCGAGCTGCACAAGTGTGTCAAGATGAAGGTACGTCACGTGTAGTTGCCGTGACTCAAACGATGTTCAGCGCCATCTATCGGCGGTGGGCATCCGCGCGTGCCCCGTGCGCCGCGCCACGCTGTGCGTCACCAGCGAGCCCGAGCTGCACAAGTGTGTCAAGATGAAGGTACGTCACGTGTAGTTGCCGTGACTCAAACGATGTTCAGCGCCATCTATCGGCGGTGGGCATCCGCGCGTGCCCCGTGCGCCGCGCCACGCTGTGCGTCACCAGCGAGCCCGAGCTGCACAAGTGTGTCAAGATGAAGGTACGTCACGTGTAGTTGCCGTGACTCAAACGATGTTCAGCGCCATCTATCGGCGCTTGTGTACATTCCCTTTATAAGCAAGGTATGAAAGTTTATCGGTGGTAGGCATCCGCGCGTGCCCCGTGCGCCGCGATACGATAGATTATAATATACCGAAAAATAACACGTTAAATTGTAATCTGCATGTTCAGTTCACAATAAATCGACAGATTACAATATCGCGAGTGAGATAAACTAACGTATTTTACACTTTAACGGTAAGATATATAACACTACTGTTACGTTCGCAGGCGGCGCTGAAGGCAGCGTTCCTGTCGCCAACGCTGGTGTGCTGGCGCGCGCACAGCGCCCGCCACTGCGAGCGCGCCATCGCCGAGGGCACCAGCGACTTCGCGCTGTTCGACGCCGCAGACATGCTGCACGCCGCCCACCGACACCGCCTCGTGCCCTTCATGCAGGAGGTACCGTACTGTGCCAGCACCAGGGCTAGTGGCACACTGCGCCAACTAACACGGTCAAGTAGTTAAGCGACAACCAATAGCGTGAGACACATGTATCGACAGCGCCATCTAGTTGCGAACGTTGTAAACTTCAGGTGTACACCAGAGTCCAGCGGCAGGAAAGGGGTAATACGCGGTGGCGAAGCTTGTGTATCTTGAGCCTCACGATGGTTCCAATGTCGCGTTAGAGTCTTATTCATGAAAGAAGTCCCGCGGCTAAAACCTGAACTGAAATCGATAGCGATAGATACACAAATCACAATAAGACCGCCATTACCAAATGACAATGAGCGCCGTTAAGACATTAGCAGTAGTGAGGAGTCTACTTATGATTTGAAACCAACACATATTACCGTAAGTCACATGTATCGACCGCGCCATCTAGTTGCGAACATTGAAAACTGCAGGTGTACTGGTCTACTCGAGCGGCAACAACTGGTACTACGCGGTGGCGAAGCTTGTGTATCTTGAGTCTCACGATGGTTCCAATGTCACGTTAGAGTCCTTTTCATGTCTTACACAAATTGCAAGGTGTAAGTAGTCTTCTCATGGTTTAGAACCGACACCCATTAGCGTGAGTCACATGTGTCGACAGCGCCATCTAGTTGCGAACATACAAACTGCAGGTGTACTCCAGCGGCAACAACTGGTACTACGCGGTGGCGGTGGCCAAGGAGCAGGACCCGGACACGGAGCTGACGTACCTGCGCGGCAAGAACACGTGCCACACCGGGGTGGGCATGGCCGCGGGGTGGGTCTACCCCCTCGCCTACCTCGTCTCCAATGGGTGGATTCGGTGAGATACGTGAATGTACACTCTATACGAGGGTTGTTTTTTAGTTTTTTCTTTTTTTTTAAAATAGAATATTTGCCACATCGTTTTAAATTATGACGAATATTCCCATCCCCCTCTAATTTGTCGGGAAAGACTGTGTTAGGAGTGGGTACAACAATAGACCAACCGCTCTTACCGTTGAGCTATTGAGGCTATTTTTTAATTTACATACTTACATTCATAAGTTCCTTAATGATAAAGATGCTTCCACCTTCACACAGGAAGTAAAACTATAAGAAATTGTAATTGTTATCAATTGTAAATTATAATACTGTATGACTTATTCATTTCAAAAGAACAACTGTTGAGTTTATTGCCGGTATCTTTTCAACAGAACCTGCCTTCCGAACCGGTGGTAGAATCTTTACAAATAGTCAACTGACGTGTCAAAAGTGTTTGTAAACTGAGCCTACTTGATATAAATGAATTTTGATTTTGATTTCCAATCTCACCTGAGTAAGTGGTGATGCAATCTGAGATGGAAGCAGGCGAACTTGTTAGGAGGGATATGAAAATCCACACCCCTTTCGGTCCATCGTTCCCGCGGGATCTGTGAACGGCGGGCGTCCGCTACACTGTACATAAAGGTGTGAACACACTGCGCAGGTCGTACGGCTGCGACGGCGCGCACGCGGCCGCGCAGTACTTCAGCAAGGCGTGCGCGCCGGGCGCGCTCAGCAGCGAGTTCGTGGACGCGGGCACCGTGCCGCACGACAACCTCTGCCACCTGTGCCACGGCGCGTCGTTCCGGTAACTACGTACCCACCAACACCCACCCGCAGGTCGTACGGCTGCGACGGCGCGCACGCGGCCGCGCAGTACTTCAGCAAGGCGTGCGCGCCGGGCGCGCTCAGCAGCGAGTTCGTGGACGCGGGCACCGTGCCGCACGACAACCTCTGCCACCTGTGCCACGGCGCGTCGTTCCGGTAACTAAGTTTTTTTTTATCGGCGGAGCGGACTAAGTACTACTTCTGATAACAGAGAAGTTGTAGTCTATATCATGTTCTAAGCTTTACGTGTCAAGGGTGGCAGATACACAAAGTAACACTATCAATCATCACCGAATCGATCATTTAACTTACTACTACAGTTCTACCCTCTAACTACAATATTGATCGAGTACAGCGCTGATACTATCACATGTAAACCAAGGTTATCTATGATAGGGCAGGTAGTCAAGCACGAGCGAGATTACGGGCTGGCAACCGTCATTGGCTGGGTTAAAGGGCCCGCTCGTGTTGGCCCCGAGCAACTAACAATGCAATGGCCGAACTATACAGATAACTCGCCTACTTAAGTTCCGAAACACTATCACTATTTTAACATATAACCGTTACTATTTAACAAATGGAAGACGACTATCCATTGCGAGAACTTAATTACACTGAACTGCTCAACCAGCAGGCTACAGAGTGGCAGGGCGCCCCCACTCCGTAAAGCATACCGCCTACGCGCCATTTTAACGCAATACTATTGGACGAGAGTTACGTGATCAATCTTTCACAGTCTTGTTCATTTATCAGTAAATAATTAAATCCCAATTACATGAAACCTGATTCTAATATTATCATTATTTTTTTTTTTTTTTTTTTAATTTACTTTGAACTACTTTATAGACGTAATTATTATACCATTTTTTTCCTTACATGGCAAATAAGGTAAACAAAGATCCGTCGTCACGACATTCACATATTTCTCACAAACCGTCCGTTTAAACTAAATCATTTATATACACATCACTTCATTTAACGCGCACACCGCGAATTACATAAAAACTGCTTGTAATTAACTATTATATCACATTTATTTCACTAAAAACGAAATCACAACAAGTTTTATTTCTACAGATTAACGAAAATGTTGCGAATTTGACATTTCGTAATGCTAGATTGTCTATGAATTGAAGAGACGGGAAAGATACATGAAATTATAACTTGTCGATAATTATGTACATATTTTTTAATTTTAATATTTGTGTCCTTTGTGGCTTATAAATAAAATAAATGTGTATCTTTATTAACACAGCACCAAAGAATATATTATACTCCATGGAGAAGAAGTAAATCTACATACATGAAAACGTTGGACATAGCAGCGACATTATTTCCGCATACGAATATTTTTTCATAAACTCAGTGGCAATTTTAAATGGAGATTTTTGATTTTAAAATAGTTGAAGGACCTAATTGAGAAAAAACAAATAATAATTTAAAAAAATATATACAACCGACTTCAAAATATTAACGTACCCACGAAATTAAAAAAGGGAAAAATAATATCATTATATTTTCTGCCAAACCAATCAATCTATTAATTCAAGGCGTACCTATCGTAAAGATTTTTGTTTCTCAGACATTATTTTTGGCTGTCATGTGTTTTTTTCAGTAACGACTTAAGTCAACACCAGACGGGCTTGGCAGCGACTTCAAAGTGATCAATAGGTAATGTTAAAATAATAATGTTATTGGGGGTACGTTAATATTTTGAAGTCGGTTGTATTTTTTTAAAATATTTTTTTAATACTTTTAGGGTACCTAATAAATAAGTCAATCCATATGAAATTCAACCTAAAATTCACCCATCGGAATATTCGGTAATGTTTTTTTGTTAGTCATACACTAGTCAGCAATCAGCACAGCAAACTCTGTGAATCTATACTTCTAGTCATATTAACAGTATAGGTAAAATTTGTGGTATTTTATGGTATATTCTCTGGATCTACTAAACCAAGTTTAAAAATTCTTTTAACACTAGAAATAAAATAACATTAATTAATAATATCGTTAGATATTTTTTCACAAATTATTATTTATTTTTCACAAATTATCATTAATAATAGATTATTGACGATAATTTGTGTATGATAAATATTTACTATCAGTGACATTTATTTGTAATTATGTATTGCGATAGTAAAGAATATATGAAGTCATGTGAAGAATTCATCAATGGAAAGAATATCTTAAAACCTAGATACCTACGTTAATGACATGGCAAATTAATACTATAATTAAAGTGGGAATAAAAATTTATATTTAGATTTAAATGATACAACAGGGTATTTTTATTTTTTAATCGTCGTCAGTTTCACTACTACTTTCACTACTAGATTCTCCTACATCTATTATAAAACTTGGAGTCGGTTCTTCAGAAACATCATCTAGTACTCCATCAAGTTTTAACATAGTTTCCTCTTCTTTTTTTACGTGCTCTATGCAATGAAACCAAGACATCGTACCGATTTGACTTATTCCTTCTTTTATTAAAATTTTTAATTCATTCATTTTAAATGTTTTGTTATTTCTCCCGACATGTGATTTTAATTGTGCCCATATTAATTCAATAGGGTTTAACTCGCAATGGTAGGGCGGAAGGCGTAACACAATTACATTTTTTTGTGCTGCCATTATATCTATAACCTTACTTTTATAATTTTCTTTTTTAAATTTTGTTAATAGTTGTGCTTTAATATCTGTGTCATCATAGTTGATATTTTTATCTTTAAGCCACATTTGTATGTCTGCCTTCCGCCAACTCATGTTAGGCACTCGATCTATAAGTCGGGAGTGGTACGATGCATTGTCGAGAACGATAACAGAGCCAGCTTCCACTATATTTAATATTTTTTCAAACCTGTACAATAAAATATGATATATCATTATAAAGCCCAGTAAACAAACGTATGAACTGATTATATTGCTTTTATTACTTACCATTTTTCAAAATTGTGGGCATCCATTTCGCCGTGGTAATCGCCGTCACCTTTTTTGGCCTCAAAAATCCACTCCCCGCCTTCCAAAAACCCTTCACTACTGCCGATATGAGTAAGTATTAACCTCTTTCCTTTTTGTGGATTTTTGAGGCCTGTCGATAATCCACTTAAAAAGGCCTGTCGACTACTTTTTATATCTGTGTCATACCAGACATAATTTGATGTATGCCCTGAAAAAAATATATATACGATGTATTAAATTAAAAACGTTTATATATTTCGTTTTTATAGAAACGATTAAATTTATGTAAACAGCGACAATTAAGGGACGGGGCATTTTATTTCATAATTGAGAATTGTCATTAAATTAAGTGAAATTTTATTTGTTATATTATGAATTTAATGAGGTAAAAAGTTTAAAAACAGAAAACATTGAGAATTATATAATAGACAATAAGATAAGTTATACCTATACTCTAGCAGTATAATTAACGCAAGCACGCAAGGTAATAAAAATCAACGAAAGATCATAAAATTCGATAAGTAGTTACAGTGCCGACAACAAAGATAAAGAAACAATACAAAACAACAGTAGGTATCAACACAGCTGCTGCTTTTACTAATTTCCGAAACTTAAAAGGTAGATACTAAATAATAATCTAGATACTAAATAATGCTGTTGTATGGGATGTACTCGTATGTAAATGTTGTATGATGTAAGGAGATGAAATAACCAAAGTCAAGTCATTAAAGTTTGTCCTTAAATAGAGTTGCATTTTATTGCAAATTATTTCTATATTATAATTATATAATTACCTTCATTGAACCATGTCTCATCTGTGTAATATATTTTTCTATTTTCTTTTCTATAGTCTCTTACTTTTTGCAGATACGTTCGTCTCCACACCATTAAATCTGGTCTATCCAATAGCACACTCCTCCGAGCTCTCTTCATATATTTAAATTTAAGTTTTCTTAATATTTTGTACATCGTCGATGAACTAAATGATGGCAGGTCTTCATCTTCATTAACAGCCTTTGTTACTTTATTGATCGTAGGCAATTCATTGCTAAAATAAAATTGGTGGACTTTTCTTCTTATAGCCGACAGCGTAAAATCGTCTAGTTTTTCTATTAAACTATATTTTGGAGTAGGCCGATTTGGCGTAGAAACATCCCCTTTAATTTTATATTCATTTATTATCCTTTCAATACTTCTTCCTGATGTGCCTATAATTTGTGCTGTCGCTTTGACAATTTCGCCTTTAATGGGATATGTGGAAGAACTTCGAGTTAAATGTTTATATATATTAATAGCTATCATTTTTTCGTTTGCGGTAAGATTACCACTTTTTGGCCTCTTTTTCATAGGGGACATTAAAAATGAATCGGAGTTTGAGATACTTCTAGGTCTTTTGGAAGTAGAAGGCCCAGGGCTTGGTTCAGGGGCACTCATTTTTTTATCTATAAAATTAATATTACTTAGCATTTAAAAACACATCATATAAGCTTTTATGAATTCTTATAACTTGTATGACATAAAACATACCTGATTTGTAAAAATCTTCGAAGCAAACGAAATCAAACTTAACCAATATCAAACAAAACTTAATATAACAACCAAACAACAAATGAAAACAAAACAAATAAATAACAAAACTAATAATTGCAAACGAAACAAGTAAGTAATGATGATATGGAACAAACATTGACACGACCTCACTGTGAGCATGGAAGCGACAATGTGGCACTTTTTGCTCGCAGTTAACTGATCCTAAACCGAGCTTAACCGATCGCGGCGCGAGCGCTCCCGAATGTTTGTAATTATGTAGCACGATCAAAAATTATTAAAAAAACGATAAACGATATTCTTCAAGCACTTGCAATATTTTTAAATTAAGAATAAAGAAAACAATAAACAAATACGACTTGAATATTATTATTGCTGGATCAGAAAAATAAATAAAAGATTTGAAATACTAATGGAAAAAAATATTACTTTTGTTTCGCAACATGGTGAGATTTTTTATTTTTCTGGTCAGGCTAGTATACATAAATCGTGATAGTCAAAGTTATCTATACTAATATTATAAAGTTGAAGAGTTTGTTTGTTTGTTTGATTGAACGCACTAATCTCAGGAACTACTGGTCCGATTTAAAAAATTCTTTCAGTGTTAGATAGCCCATTTATCGAGGAAGGCTACACATTATCCCCGTATTCCTACGGGAACAGGAACCACACGGGTGAAACCGCGCGGTGTCAGCTAGTTAGGATATAATAATATAAAGAATTTTGAGAGATAGTGATGTACAAGGGGCCAAAACTTCAGTACAAAGTTTTAAATATATATGACATTATGTGAAAATAAATTTAGTAGGTTCTAGAGCTAGAAAAATGTTACGAATTATAATTAGAGACAGACAATAAGTGTACATTAATTCCAATTATGTTCTACATAGTCATTTGGACTAGTGGTGTATAACCAAGGTAAAAAAAGAAAGAAATAATAATCTTTAATTCAATAGAAAAATATTTTTGTCGCTTTTTTGATTTTCTCAATTGTTTTCTTCAACAATTTAAAAATTAAAAATTTCCATTATAAATTGCCACTGACTTTATTTCAAAAATATTCGTATGCGGAAATAATGTCGCTACTATATCCAACAAAATGAAATGAAATGTTAATGTTTTTTAACTTTTTAACTTTTGTATCTTTTGTAATTTTTAAAAATGTAAACTGTAAAATTTTTGTAATTTATGTACTTGGAAATAAAGGCTATATTATTATTATTATTACTATATCCAACATTTTCATGTATTTCATGATTCACTTCTTCTCCTTGGTGTATATATTCTTAAAATGATATTTAATTTCCTAAAATGCACACAACTGAAAAGTTGAAAAACGAAACGAATATGGAACATATTCGTTTTTTAAGATGACGTATAGTAACGGATATTTTAGTTTAGTTATTTCAGATATAACGATACCTACTTGATATCGTACGATGCCCGCGGTTAACTTCTCAACCCTACTGATTGTCTTTGGTTCATAGTCAGCCATTATTGTTGTTTAAAATTGACATCTAAGAAAATTTCAAGTATATACATATCTATACCAAATTTCAGATTTCTAGTTTTAACAGACTGTGAGTTATTTTACCGACAACTTTTATCTTTTTAATTAACAATGGAATTAGTATGCAATTTTCGATTTCCAACTACGTTTTTTGAGTTGGTTGACTATTACTCTTTTAATGTCTATGCCTTCGTTCCCATTTATTATATTATCAAAATTCATCTTGAACGGATCAGCCGTTTAGCCGTGAAATGATAACAGACAGTTAGGCAGACTTATTTCGCTTTTATATAATTATGTTATTAGGATAAATTATTGAAATTAATATATTAATCGTAAAAATTTTGCATACTGTAATCAGTTGAATGTATAGGTGACTCAATAATTTTAAGACCAAAACATGTACCACATTCTAGCAAATAAATGATTTGATTTGATTTTAAAATATTAGTATGGAAGTATGGTTAAGAAAATTGCAAATAATGCAAAAAAGCAACTGTTGAGTTTCTTGCCGGTATCTTCTCAGCAGGACCTGCCTTCCGAACCGGTGGTAGAATCTTTACAAATAGTCAACTGACGTGTCAAAAGTGCTTGTAAACTGAGCCTACTTGAAATAAATGAATTTTGAATTTTAGAATTCCATAATGATGTATTCCCTACGTTAGCCGCTGTCGGCGCGACGCAAGCGAAGACTACTATGGCCACGTGGGCGCCATACGCTGCATGGTGGAAGGCGGCGGCGATGTGGCCTTCGTCCGCCACACCGCCCCGCACGAGGTCAGCGGTGGCCGGCGGCGCGAGTGGTGGGCGCGAGACCTGCTGCCGGACGACCTGCAGCTGCTGTGTCCGGACGGTGAGACATTTTTAAATCGTCGTCATCAACCCATATTCTCGAGCTCGAGTCTCCTCTCAGAATGAGAGGGGCTAGGCCAATAGTCCACCACGCTGGCCCAATGCGGATTGGCAGACTTCACACACGCAGAAAATTAAGATAATTCTGATCTCTGAAATCTCTCTGATCTGATGAAATTAAGATCTGGTATGTAGGTTTTCCTCACGATGTTTTCCTTCACCGATTGAGACACGTGATATTTAATTTCCTAAAAAGCACACAACTGAAAAGTTGGAAGTGCATGCTCCTTACCGGATTCGAACCCACACCCTCCGGAATCGGAGGCAGAGGTCATTTCCACTGGGCTATCACGGCTCTTATTTTTAAATATTTAATTTAAAAAAAAATGCACACCACTAAAGCGAAGTTTCTTAATATTGTTACTAAACATCGGATAATGAATAGATAGAAAAGAGTTGTGATAGCCCAGTGGATATGACCTCTGACTGTATAATGGTGAAGGAAAAAGGAAACTTGCATACCAGAGAATTGTCTTAATTCTCTGCGTGTGTGAAGTCTGCCAATCCGCATTGGGCCAGCGTGGTGGTCTCCTAACCCCTGTCATTATGAGAGGAAACTCGAGCTCAGCAGTGAGCCGAATATGGGTTGATGATGATGATGATGACGTTGTGTAAAATATTTTGCAAAACGAGATCAATACTTTATTAAAATATGGATGTAATGCCAGCTGGCTGAATGGTTTTTGCAATCTTCAATACGTCACTATTCCGCACAATGATAATGGTGTTTAATGAATATAATTTACTGTTTCACTATTTCCACACGACACATTGGTTCTCTTTCTCGCGCACGCTTGGTCTCTCTGTCTCCCAAGATGGTGAATTAAAGGAAGCCGTACAAAAAGGGCTCTGTGAGTTTTATTTTAAAATCAGTCTTTAATGTGAACCAGTATTCCTTTATCTACCAAAATCAATCAAGTCAAGTAAAAATGAAATCTACATCAAATGGTTTGATGTAATCCGATGACTTACTCCGGCAGGCACGCGCGCCAAGATGCACGAGTACGCGCACTGCAACCTCGGGCGCGTGCCCGGCGCCGTGCTCATGGGGCGCGCCAACCACACCGAGCTAGACACCATCTCCAACCTCATGGTGTACGCGCAGCAGTTCTACGGCGCCACTACCGCGGACGAGTTCAGGTATTTGAGGCTTAACGCTGTTCCGTACTGGTATTTGTACCTACAACACTGGAGGATGGATATCCGGCTCGAAGGACCAAATATTTTGTTTGTGTATAAGTGCCACCCTATCATACCCTCTGCCTCCTTTCAACCACACCAAACTGGACACCATCTCCAACCTCATGGTGTACGCGCAGTTCTACAGCGCCACCACCCACCGCTGACGAGTTCAGGTATTTGAGGCTTAACGCTGTTCCGTACTGGGACAATTGATTCACAAAACTCAACTGAAACAAAGTACCTACAACCCTGAAAGATGGATATCCGGCTCGAAGGACCAAATATTTTGTTTATGTATAAGTGCCACCGTATCATACCCTCTGCCTCCTAAAACGACCTTTTTGATATGGCCGAGCAATAGTGACTTTTCCGAGCTTGTGAGATGGAAATATATGTTCTTTTTATATCTTTCCAGCTTCAGCATGTTTTTATCTCAAGCACCGTACGCGGATCTAATCTTCAGCGATGCGGCGGTCCGCCTAAAGCCGCTGCCACACAACAAGCGATCCGCGGAACTGGTAGCGGGGAAATCGCTCATCCGCGCGGCGAGAATAGTGTCGTGTGACGCGCCTCAAGCTTCGTACTACATCGCTTCGGACCCCGACTTTTTGTCTGAAGGCTATACAAATGGTGTCGTTGGTCATATGATTGCTATTGCGTTGTTTATGTTGGCATTGCTACGATAAGTAATGTATTGATATTGACAGTTGATGTACCTCAATTATTTGCACATAAATTGAAATAATAGAGTCGGAGTACACCAACTCATGACTAAGGGCCTCGTATGGGTTCGAAACTAGTCGGGTATACTACGACCTTTTATCAAGTGAGTTTTAGCCGTGTTTCATAATCAATTCATACAATACTACTCGGTAACTTACCAATGTGAAACTGAAGTAGCATTAGTTTAGACTTTATATGTAAACGGAACTGATAAAATGCTGTTACGGTATTTAAACTATAAATAATATAACGGAATCTCATCCACAATAATTATGTACTTTAGATTAAGTTAGAGTTTAATTTATGAAATAAAATATGACTCCGTCCAACAATGTCCGTCCAAAAGTAGGAATTAAATAAAATGGAAAATAAACTCGCTGTGTGGCTACACCACAGTTACTGTCATTATAGAGCAACCAGTTATTGTTGATAGTTTTATCAAATTATTAAAATCATTACCAAACATATTACATTAAATATCATTTGTTTACATGAGATTTACTCTTTTCTTTTAAACTTAATAAATGTTTATTATGAAATCTTAGTATTTTCTAAATATATTTCTTTTTATAACTAACAACAACTAACAAAATATCAATTATTATTTTATTATCAAGTATCAAGGTAGTCGCAGTAATAGATGACAGAACACACGGTCACCATGAGAACGACAAGTGACAACAGCGCCCTCATTTGTTTTCTACTCTTTTGTCTCGCAGTAAAGTTAAAATAAAGTTGAATACCTTTCATCTCTTCATATTATTTACCCTCCTACCTACATCTGTACTACTCATAGTACGTAAGAACCTTACCTTACCTTACCATAATATCAGCCGATGGACGTCCACTGCTGGACATAGGCCTCTTGCATGGACCTCCAAACACAACGATCTCGAGCCGCCAGCATCCAGCGGCTCCCTGCAACCTGCTTAATATCCTCGGTCCACCTAGTACCCACAAATTAATCTATACTTATCTGGGGTCAATTCTGTACATGAAATGTATTTCCAATATCAGGGGGTAATCGATACTGACGCAAAATAATGCAATCGGTGCAATCGATTTTGATGAATTTTTATATGATATATATGTGAAAATAGGTTATTATCTATTATTCATACCCCGATTTTTTTTATATGTGGCATTTAAAATAACCTACGTATCTTAGACCATTAAATAACTAAGTTTTCTAATTCCTCTATGCTACCTATACATTTAAACCTCATTTTCTGGATCAGCTAGTTATCAGAGGAATTATAATTCTACATTTGATTTAATTTTTTTTATAAAGGAATCACAGCATTTAATGACAACAGTGTCAAAAAGACGTCAAAACAAAATACAATTTGTAACAAATAAAAGTTGATTTAACAATATTTACCGAGCATGGCAAACGAGGCGGAGGAGACGATACGCAAACTGGCTACTCATAAAGGAGTAGTGGGAGTGATAGTTGTGAATGGGGAAGGAATACCAATAAAAACCACCCTCGACAATCACGTATCAGTGCAATACGCTGGTCTCATGAGCGCTTTGGTGGACAAAGCCAAATCTGTTGTAAGAGACTTGGACCCTACCAACGATTTAACCTTTTTACGTATTAGAAGCAAGAAAAGCGAAGTAATGGTCGCTCCAGACAAGGATTTCATATTGATCGTCGTCCAAAATCCGGTTGATTGACGAAGATTTGTGGCTATGTTGCCTTGACTATATTGTAGTTTTAATTATTACCCGACTTTCAAAAAGTAGGCTGTATTTTAGGTTCGACTGTATTGTAGTTTATCTCTAAAACCACCCAGTCAAAGTAATTTTCTTAATATGTTTGGTTTAGGTGTTTATCTTGAAAATAGGATAATGGCGCCGGAGTGGGGAGTTTTTACATTTTAGATGTATTTGACTATAACAATAAGACTTTATTTACTACAGGGTGTCCCGTAATTAATGGATAAAATGCAAATGGTAGATACACCACCTAATTATCTAAAACTAATTTGAATAGTTTTCCAAAAATAACAATTTAATACAAATGACTACATTAGTAATTTTAAGTAGGTAATATTGTAAGACATTTTGAAGGAAAATGTTAAAAACTTCACACTTTAAATTTTGTTTTGTTGTATTGAAAATTCAGCACCTCCCATACATTTTTACCACCAATTTTGTAAATACAAAGACGAGACACAAGTTTATACCAATTTACAAACGTCGATAAGTGTACAAGTTTTTAAAATGATGGTACTTTTTAGCTCCATGCATTTTTTACAGGACAATTTTTTCATCTTAATAAAAGAAAAATAATTATTGCATTCAGAGGTTCTTGTACAAAACAAATAAGTACATAATACATAGTGCATTGGTAATTTAATTCGTAATGTTTAACAAAAATCAGATCTTCATTATCATAATTTCAGCACTTACAGCAATAAAAAAACCGATTCAAATTTTTAAAAATCCGAAAAAAAAATATAACTTGGTCAGCCTAGGGTTTGAAAACTATTCAAATTAGTTTTAGATAATTAGGTGGTGTATCTACCATTTGCGTTTTATCCATTAAACGGGACATCCTGTATATCCAACTAGGAACATTTAAATTGAATAACCCACTTAGAATTGACATATATTTCAGTTCTCTTTTCTTTAAATATGTGCATTATGTTGTTTGACTATAACTAGAAAATAAAACATTATTACACAGAAACGAACATTTTAATCAATACTTAGTCAAGAATAATACAATCTAATTATATATAAACTAAAGCACAGGAATGTATAAATAACTTAATTCCACGAACCGCGTCCTCGGTTACCGTAACCACCCCCGTTGCCGTAACCACCCCTGTTACCGTAACCACCTCGGTTACCGAAACCACCCCTGTTGCCAAAACCACCCCTGTTGCCAAAACCACCTCTGCCGTAACCTCCTCGGTTACCGCCCCCGAATCCACCGTTATTACTGCCGAAACCACCTTGGTTGTTGCCGAAGTTCCCTTGGTTGTTACCGAAGTTCCCTTGGTTGTTACCGAAGTTCCCTTGGTTGTTACCGAAGTTCCCCTGGTTGTTACCGAAACCTCCTTGATTATTGCCGAAGCCACCTTGGTTAGTACCGAAGTTCCCTTGGTTGCCGAAACCACCTTGGTTGTTGCTGCCAAAACCACCCCTGCCAAAAACACTGCCCCCACCGCGGGGTCCGTTTGTACCCCAGCCGCGTGGTGGACCGCCGCCGCCCCGTTTCATACCTTTAAAAAAAAAGAAAGAAAATTTCAGGAAAAGTCTATCCTACCTACCCCTCTACCACGTTTTCATGTGAAATAAGGTAAAGTACTCGCACTGCAAAAAAGATGTC
This sequence comes from Bicyclus anynana, assembly GCF_947172395.1. Lineage (NCBI taxonomy): Eukaryota > Metazoa > Arthropoda > Insecta > Lepidoptera > Nymphalidae > Bicyclus > Bicyclus anynana. Next base: position 10,548,187 of record NC_069106.1, read on the forward strand.
AGATCTCATGGAGAGCCTTAAATCTAATATTATAAATGGGAAAGTGATTTTGTTTGTCTGTCTGTCTATTACCTTTTCACGGCCATACCGCTTAACCAATTTGGTTAAGAAATTTTAATAGACTTTGGAACAGAACATAAGATACATGCAGTTCGGCTCCATTAAGTGGACTTGTCAACACCTTTAAGTTATGGTAAATACTCCCGAGCATCCTGTATAGTTCAGTAATAATGTACCTTCGGGTCGGTAGGAAAGCGAAGTGGTGTCGCGTTTGATGCCGTAGTCGCCGGCGTCCATTACGCATAAAGCCTTCACACAATCCACCACCTGGAATTAACGTACAAAATAAGTTAATCTATTTATAGCAGACTCAGAAGTGGATTACAAAAATAAGAAAAGTAATGTCGAACAAAGGTCATGACTCACAACATTTGTCAAGACAACTTAATTAACAAATGAAGAATGACCTTGAGTAAAGTCACGCACTTGTGATCGTTGTGTGTAGGGTTAAGGAATTCCTTAACAGTTAACAAACACTCCCCTTTTTCCACTCTCCCCGTCTATCCCACGTAACTCATAAAGAATTATACAACAAGAAATGTGGACGGCTCGAACGCCACGAGAATGCTGCAGCCGACCGCACGACGAGAACCTAATATCGCCAGTCGTTCTCGCTCGATCGCTACCCTACTCTTTACAGCACAAACCAACACGGGGTACTATTTCCTACAATATAATTATATTTGGATATTTTGACGTGTGAAAGTCATGGTCTTGAATTCAACATTATCATCCGCCAATCATTGGAGTAGTATAGTGGGTCGAAGCTCCATATTCCCTTTCCTATAAACAGTTGGCCTTGTGGAGGCCGTTAAAATAGAGGATGCCGAAGGTTACCTTCTGCTCTTCAGGCGTGAAAGTCAAGGCCGCGTCCGGCTGCTCGGCGGCTCTCCGCACCAGGTTCTCGACGGCCGGCCGCAGCGCCGTCACCAAGGCCGCCGCCTTCGGGGACATGTCGAAGTTCAGCCAGTTGTCTATGCGGACCATGTTGTCGACCTTTGACAAAAAAAAAATATTTTTCAAAAAGATATTTTTTTTTATAATAGGCTAATTGACACTTCTTTTTAAATGATCTTATACAGATCTAAAGACTATCATATGAATATCAGTGAAAATTACTCAAAGGAAGTATTAGAAAGGAGGGGGAAAACTATAAACAGAGCTATTTGAAGAGAGGAAAAATAGCAAAATAGCCTATTTGAAATATGACAAACTAATAGTCAAAGAGAATAAAAAAAATAGCCAGGAAAAAGTAAAAGGGAATCATCTGCCTCGCCCTCCAAACAAAAAACATCAAACAGTTTCTTCAATCAAGTCGAACAGGACGAATGCTTTCGATGTGATGAGATAAAACTTTTTTTTAAAAAACTATATATATATACATAAATATATAATGGAATTAAAGACAAAATTGTGCTTGTGTGGGCTCAGTGTTCGCGGTGATTCTGTAGGGAGGTAGCCGATCTACAGTACAATGACATCGACTCACCCACTCCACCTTGCGGCTGCCGAACAGCAGCACGTGCAGCGGCGCCACCATGGTGGTCTGCTTGCAGCTGATGGCTCTGGTGCGCACCTTCTCACCGAACACGAACAGCGGCGACGCGAACTTCTGCTCCAGGTTGCTGCAGTTCACCGACGTCTTGTGGATCAGGGCGGGCTTGCCCTCCGTTGTCAGGACCTGATCATTTCAATTTTATTCAAAATTAAAAAAAAATATTGCCATATTTTTTAAATAATGATCAATATTCCCACTCTAATTAGTCAGATAAGACTGTGTCAGGAGTGAGTACAACATTAGACTAGACCCCGACACCCATCGGTTAAACTCATTTAATAAAAAAAATATTCAAACTAAAACAAACACGAGTGTGCCGTAGACTAAAGTAAAACTTCTCTAAAAATAATATAATAGTTTAAAAAACTAAATAACACACACTAAAAATTAAAAAAACAAATTTTTCGTATTCCTGACAGCAAACCCACTTTATTTGATATCCATATCATGGGGGTGGATTTCAAACAGCCAGTCCGCCATCTGAGTGAGGCCGCCATATTGGAATTGTAATGAAATTTCCTAGCTAGTCATGTATTGTCATCAGAACTCAAAGCATGTGCAAAATTCTATCCAATGGTATATCACAAGTTGTTATTGGTATTTAGGCAGGAATGCCGGTTCTCCTTTAGTAAGTAAAAAAATATAGCGAGTCGGTTGCCTAAAAATTTCCTCGCCAAACTATTATTAACCAACATTATTAACTTGGCCAAGAGCTTTTAAGGCAACCTACTCACAGCATATTTCTTATCATCCTAATTTATTTTTTCACAACACTTTTTGTCCATTAAACCGATAGGTTAAGGTCGTTTCTAATGCAGATTTTCTACTATGAAGTCAACTGTACAAGTCACCTTCCTCTTCCCCTGATGCACGCAGACGTTGGGGTACAGCCCCATACACAGCAGCGCTATGACCATATCCAGTATGGGGTCCTCCACGTTGGGGTTCCATCTTTGGGCCACACAACACTCTTCAGGGAAACCGATGGCCGTTGTCAATATGTCTGCAAACAAAAGATAATTCTATTACTGTTATGAAGATAAATAGTAGATTGTTATACAAGGGGCTAAAAAGACCCATTATATACGAGGTATTTTTAGGGCCCGAGACGTAAGGCGAGGGCCGCCTAAATAGAAACCGAGTTTATAATGGGTTTAGCCCCACGTGTTACACAATACTTTTCACTACGATTGCGAGAAAATAAAATAGTTTAGTACAATATTCGATGATTTATTTTAATTGAAAATTAAATGTACAAAGTATACAATTTTGGATATTAAGGGAGATGCTTTACCCGGTAACATAATTTCCGACTACTGTGAAGATGAATAATGAGTAAAGGTAAACGTGGGATATAATAGTTTAAAAAACTCATTTCGTAAGTGAATCCATTCGTTGTTGTTTTCTCCACTTTACCTAGGTAGGTATTTAAGTAAATGCGTCTCGACTTTGATGGTAACAGATTGAAAATTTTATCCATTTCCAAATTAGGATCACCATCACTAGATGAAGACAACAATAACAATTATTGTTGAAAAATATGTAAGTTACGGTCACAAATTTATAATGAATTTCTTAAAAAAATCAAGTGTGTATTATTCACGACAGTTATTTTTTAAATTCACTCTTTTTAATTTTATTTTTCTTTCACATGAGATTAAGGCAAAGGTATTATACCATACAGGATGTCCCATGTCTTCAAATCTCGTTCTATTCGCAACTCAATAAAAATTAAATAAAAAAATGAACGCATTCCACAGACAAGAACGTTGCGTATTTATTTTTCAAAACACTCAGGGCTTTACCTATAATGATTCTATTTTCAAATAAAACCTCCTTCGTTTTATAGTAGGCTACTTGGCTAGTACTCGTAACAGACAAGAATTAAAAAAAAACAAAATTACTTTAGCCCCTAGAGGCTGTAATGCTTGTTTAGCCCCGCTGTGGAGTGGTAATATGACAGTGTTTTTAAGCAAGAGTAGTGAAAACATTTTTTGTTTCTTTGACTGTTATTTTTTTTAACTGTGAAAATGTCTTTTTCACAGTTAAAATAAAATGAAACTTTTAACTTGTCATAGTTAGTTAGTAGTACGTAAAGGTATCAACTCACTGATGAGCTGGTATTTGGCCTCGCAGGTGACCCTGAGGGTGGTCTGCTGCACGCCCTTCCACTCGCACCACTGCGTCTCCGCGTCCTCGCCCTTGGCGCGCTCGCGCTCCCACATCTGCACAACAAACACTTTGTACATCACACTAATCACACTAATATTATAAAGGCGAAAGTTTGTGTGTAAGTGTGAAAGTGTGTAAGTTTGTAAGTATGTTTGTTCCTCTTTTACGCTGCAGCTGCTAAAGGCTGAATTTTGGAATGGAAACGATTTTGCTCTGGATTAACACAGGCTACTTTTCATCCCGGAAAAATCCATGGTTCTCGCGGGATTTGTGAAAAACTGAATGCCACGCAGACAAAGTCGCGGGCGTCCGCTAGTATTTAATAATACTTAGCTGTATCTTAGTTGCAATTTGGTGACCTCCTTGGGTAAACCGAGGATTACCTGTGCAATAGTGATGATGACTAGGTTTGAATATATTGATTTTTATGATACATTCGTGTAAATAAGGTCAATGTTAACTAATTTATACATAAAAAAAAAATAAAGATTGACTGGATATTTGCAAAATAAATAGGGTTACGAAAATCTATTAAAAATATTTGTCGGAGGATTAGATAGTAGCGCCATCTTACATTAATCAGAGTAACTAATTAGGTATCTTTTTTTTTTTTTATTCTTGACAAGTTAGCCCTTGACTATAATCTCACCTGATGGTAAGTGATGATGCAGTTTAAGATGGAAGCGAGCTAACTTGTTAGGAGGAAAATGAAAATTCACACTCCTTTCGGTTTCTACACGACATCTTTGCCGGTAGGGTGGTAACTAGCCACGGCCGAAGCCTCCCACCAGCCAAAATGTCGTTTATCTGACAGTTGTTTGTCTGTGGATAACTGACGCTTCCAACAGATATCGCCACCTATATAGTTATTCTAATTATTGTAAGATGGCACTACTATCTAATCCTCAGACATATTTTATCGTAATTAGATGAAAATTCATACAGTTTTAGCTTCCTTACATTAAATGTGTAATTTTTCAATATATTTGTCGTATGTACCTGGAAGGCGTTGAGCATGGCGACGTGGTCGGAGGCGCGCTCGCCGGCCAGCGCGCGCTGGTGGGCGCTGAGCCGGCGCCGCCCCTCCACGGTGAAGATCTCCGGGAAGGTGGTGGAGTGCGCCGCCATGGTGGTCAGCGCGTCGCCCACGCCCAGCACGAAGCCCAGCACCATCATCTTGCCCAGGCGGGGCTCTAGGGGACATCAACGGGTTAGTATGAAATTAAAAATTTATTTATTTATTTCATAGGCTTAGTTACTTTTTAACCGACTTCAAAAAGGAGGAGGTTCTCAATTCGGTCGGTTTTTTTTTTTATGTATGTACACCGATTACTCAAAGACGCCTGGACCGATTTCAAAAATTCTTTTTTGTTTGAAACGGTATAGTCCCCATTTGATCCCATTGCCATCATGTCAAGATCTGATGATGGAATCCTGGAGAAATTGAGGGGAACTTTCGAAAATTATATGGGTGTCTAGTGTGTTTGTAAACTTTTCCATTTAGTACTTTTGAGCACTACAATTTCATGAAAGTTTAAAATCGATCTGATGATGGAGCCATAAAACAGACGAGGGAACTCCTCGGCGATTAACAGCAGTTACCTTGTGTTTGGGCTTGATTAATTTGTATTAATGAGAACTTTCCACATAGATAGGTTGTGACTGTCATTTAGGGGTTTGGTGATGAAGACCAAGGACAATTAAGGGAACTCCTTAACAGTTTACAGTAACTACCTTGTGTTTGGCCTTGATTAATACGTATTGCTGAGAACTGACTACCTAGATGAGTTGTGTCTGTTATTAGGGGTCTGATGATGACCACCAAGATCAATTAAGGGAACCCCTTAACGGTTTACGGTAGCTACCTTGTGTTTAGGCCTGTTTAATTTGTATTGCTAAGAATTTTGTACCAAGATGGGTTGTCACTGTCATTAGGGGTCTGATGTATTCGTTTGAGATGAAATTTTACACTAAAAATGGAAAAATAATGAAAATTTTAATGAAAAAAATACAACCGACTTCAAAACCTAAAAACGTACCCACTAAACTAAAAAGCGAAAAATAACATCATAATATGTTCTACCTGCTGATCAGTATGAAGGCGGTGTATAACGCAGTTTAACACCAAACTTTTTTATCATTTATATAGTAATTAACGCAGGAGATCCGCAGAAGAACCAAAGTCACCGATAGTTCGAAGAGCCGATGGACGTTGGGGTCCCAAGGTGCTGGAATAGCGACCCCGCACTAGATAGCGCAATGTTAGTCGACCCCAAACCAGGTGGTGATCCTGATGCTGATGGTGATGGTGACGATGATGATGATGAACTCACCTATAGGTAGTTTAGCAAGGATGGTCCCCAGCGGAGTCAGCGCGTCTTGCGCGTCCAAGCAGCCGAGCTCGCGAAGCAACGCTTCTGCTTCTATGACCGCGTCCAGCGGCGGCGGTTCGGGCGCCTTCGACAGGAAGTGGCCGATGGCGCCGAGACGGAGGAGCTTTATACTGGCATATACAAATTAAATATTTAAAACTGGTGGCTTCGGTCAAGGCTAGTTACCGACCTACCGACAAAGACGTACCGACAAGCGATTTATTTATTTATTTATTTATTTATTTATAAGGACAACCAACAATGTCAAAATATACAATGCAAATTAATATCTAAAAATGTCGGCTATTAAAATAAAAAATAAGTTACATAAAAAAAAAACAAGAAAATTATATCTAAAAATTACAATACATGAAGAATACAATACAATTATATTTACATAATGAAATTATTATTAACATTAAATGTCAATATGACAATTTAGCGTTTCCGGTACAATGTCGTGTAGAAGCCGAAAGGAGTGTGGATATCATCCTACTCCTAACAAGTTAGCCTGCTTCCATCTTACATTGCATCATCACTTACCATCAGATGAGATTGTAGTCAAGGGCTAACTTGTAGAGAATTAAAAAAAGGTGTTCTTTTTCCTTTTAGGCCGTTTCCGCACTTGACCATGTGATTTTTTTTCAAAGCGAAGCAATGTTTCTGCTTCTATGACAGTGTCCAGCGGTGAAGGTTTTGACAAAGACAAAGGACAAGAAGACACATGAGTATTATATGCTATATTTTATAACTAGCGGACGCCCGCGACTTCGTCCGCATGGAAATCAATGGAAACTTTCAACCCCTATTTCACCCACTTTAGGGATTAAATTTTAAAGAGTCTTGAATCCCATTATATTTCGTATTTTTTTCATGATTTATGAACAAATTTTTAAAACTGTAACTCGAAAGACTTTCCATAGAAACTTTCAACCTTTATGTCACCCCCTTTTTTATTTTAAGGTCAAAAAGTCAAGTCAGTCAGGTCCTATGATAATACCAAAATTCGTTTTGATCGGTTCAACCGTTTAGCCGTGAAAAGGTAACAGACAAACAGACTTACTTTCGCTTTTATAATCTATGATGTGGTGGTAACATACACATAGATATGTAAATGTAAAATACGTAATAATCCTGCAGTTGTATGATTTGATTTGAAAATAAAGGAGCCTACTTTTATTGATTAATTACTCATAACCGCTCCCCGGGACTTACATACTACTATATACATAAGAACAAAATAAGTTATATTATAAAGCTGAAGAGTTCGTTTGAATGCGCCAATCTCAGGAACTACTGGACCGATTTGAAAAATTCTTTCAGTGTTAGATAGGCCATGTATCGAGGAAGGCTACAGGCTACATATCATCCCCGCATACCTGAGCGCCAGCTCGTGCAGCGGCGTGCGGAACATCTCAGCGGTGAGGTGCTCCTCGAGGCGCTGGTAGCGCGCGCTGGTGCACAGCGTGAAGCACACGCCGGGCCGCACTCGGCCCGCGCGCCCTTTGCGCTGGAAAACATACGCTTGTTAATGTCGGCCAGTTGTGGCTGGTGGGAGGCTTCGGCCGTGGCTAGTTACCACCCTACCCACAAAGACGCACCGCCAAACGATTTAGCGTTCCGGTCGTGTAGAAACCAATAGGGGTGTGGATTTTCATCCTCCTCCTGACAAGTTAGCCCACTTCCATCTTGGACTGCATCATCACTTAACAACAGGTGAGATTGTCATCAAGGGTTAACTTGTAAAGAATTTAAAAAAATGTGGTAATATTAGAATCAGGTTTTCATGTAATTGAGATTTAACTATTTACTGTTTAAATAAATAAGACTGTAAAAGATTTCCACTATAATAATAATAATAATAATTTCTTTATTTTTGGCTACAAAGGCCCATTGGTTAGTTACAAACTTAAAAATTATGTTAGTAGGTACACATATTACATTTAAGATAAAAATAAAAACTATCTCACCGCACCAAAACAGAAATAAATTTCTGCAGGATCGGCGAGTCAGTCTTGCTTGCTAACATGTTTAAGATCCTATTGGGGCTCGCTCGCAGTCTTGCTAGGAGGGATGACTTTCGTTTTCTAATTATTGCATAAAAATCGTCTGTCCGCTCCTGCGCAAACATACCTGACGCTGAGCAAAACCGGGGCAATCCCAAAAGCATCCTGAACCCATTGTTATATTGCACCCTTAGGGTGTCCATACACTTCTGCGTATAGTTAACCCACAGGCTCGCAGTGTAGAAGGTTTGGCAATATGCTTTAAATAGAGTAATTTTTGCTTCCTTAGCACACTTCGCGAACCTCCGGGCCAACATGTTGCACCTGGCCGACAAAGCTCTCCTCTCTCTTTCTATGTCTACCTGATCCAAGGCTCTCCGTAACATAGTGACCTAGATATTTGAATTGGGTTACTCTTCTTAAAGAAGTCCCACTGAGAGTGATACTAGGTTCATATCGCACTTGTTTGCGGGGAGCCCTAAAGATCAAGTATTCACTCTTTGTCACATTATATATCAGGCCGTGCGCAGCTGCATAGTTTTCACAAGTTTTTAGCAGTCTCTGATTGAGCCAGCCGTGGGACCCAGCAGCACCATGTCGTCAGCATAGCTTATATTATTGACGCATATGCCATCGATCCAGCACCCGACTGGTTTTTTGCTGAGTTCCACAATCAGCTCATTTATATACTAGTTAAAAAGTTTGGGCGAGGTTAACCCCCCCTGCCTCACCCCGCATTCCAACCTGTACGGATTAGAGAGCTCATTTCCCCACTTAACACTATTCAGCTGGTTTGCATACCAGTATCTCATGATATTGAGCAACTCTGGCGCTACGCCTGCCTCCTTCATCTTTTTCCATAGCACATTATATGATACTAGGTCAAAAGCTTTGGAGAGATCAAGGAAACAGGCGTAAACAGGTGTGTTTCGTTTTATATAGTACTGGACTGTCTGCTTGAGACTCAGTATTGCTGTCTCAGTCGATAAGCCCGGCCGAAAACCGAACTGCGCATCATGAAATTTAAGTGTTTCGCTTAACTTTGAGTCAAACAAACCATCCAGCACCTTGGCCAAAACAGTTGCGAGAGATATGGGCCTATAATTTGACCTATCCGATATAGCGCCAGTTTTGTTCTTCAGAATCGGAATCACTATAGTATGCGCATTATCATCTGAGTCGTCCGGTCATAAAAGTCAAAAAAGATAGGAATGTGCAGCGCGCCTACCTGCGCACCCTAATTATCGATAAACGGCTACCTGCGCACGTGCTAATGATGAGTCAATAATGATTTGGACGATTCTGATTGGTCGGTTTCTAATGTAATTGCATTGCGTATTTTTTTTGCTATAAATGTGTTTACTGCAATTAAATAAATACATTCATGTGTTACTCGTTGCGCACTATGGATACTAATATATAATAAATTTGGCAGAAGACGAAGATTCTGATGATGAAGACTCAGATGAAGATTAATTTTATTTAGTTAATAATTATATAATATGAAATATGTATTATATTAAATCAAATATTGTTAATTTTTTTAATTTTGTGAACAAGATACGATAATAAACTTTACTTATCGATAATATGTCTTTCATTGTTACACCCTTCACTAGACGGCTCCATAAGACCCATAAGTGCAAGCGAGATAGATATAGAGAAATGATTTATGGCCCTAAGACTCAGTTGTTAATGCTATTAGTATATAGTTCTCATCATCTCGACAGGCAAGTATGAGTGGCTAACACAGAGTGAATAAAACATAGCTAGCACTCTCGGAAGATGAAAACCCGCGTATTTCAAATGCTCAATGCTAAGGCCATCGTGACCGGGAGACTTTCCCCTAGTCATTTTAAATATGGCTTCACGTACTTGTTTCGCTGAGAAGCGCATAAGTTCCCTGTCACGATCAACCTCAACATTGAAATCTCGATTCGATGGCCCTAGTGGTGAAGAAACTCTAAAATAGTCACTGAACATATTTGCTATTTCTTTTTGGGAGGAACAACCCGCGACACTCACAGGTATACTCGGTTGAATATTTAGTTTATTAGTTGATTTCCAAAACTTTGAAAAATTATTGTCGTTTCTATGAGAAGTTATTATATCCATCTTAATTTGTTCTTGATGTTTTTGACACCATCTTAAACGGCTTTTAAATATTTTTTGACTCTCATTCATTTCGTCCCATATAGTTCCAAATCTTGGTTTATTATATAGCAACCAAGTTTTATACTTCAACCGAGCATTACAGTGAGCAGCACGAACATGTTTATTCCAACCAACAACCTGACCTTTGAATGGACCCTTTCTAATTTCATACGTCGAGGCAGCGCCGTTAGAGAGAACTCCTACTATCTCTTTATACATATTATCCAGACATACCCGGTGACTCGGCTCAACGCACATACTATCTCCACAGGTAATGAAAATGTCTGGATAATATATATCCCTGAGCCTCTTATTGCAAAACTCTCGATACATATCAATCTGCACACCTGACCTGTTACCCCAACGAATATTATTATTTTTAAGAGGATTATCGATAGAAATTTTCATGACTATTGGACCTAGATCGCATTCTATCACTATGCCGGACGTGGCGGCGCTCGACCAATAGGAAACGATCACGTGACTCTCGTCCAATAGCATCACGTCAAAATGGCGCGTAGCCGGTACGTATGTTGTATGCCAGATGTGATATATCAAGTCGGCTTACCTGCTCGAGGTTGGTGCGGCTGGCCCAGACAGTGGCGTATGACGTCATGTTGTTGTGTGACGTGAACAACTTCATCTTGGCCTTGCACGAGTCGATGACGTACACGACGTCGTTGATTGTTATTGACGTTTCCGCTATGTTTGTTGACAGTATCACCTGTAATAAATAGGCTAGTTGACACTTTTTTTGAAATGATCTTAAAGATTAATATTGATTATGAAACACGACTAAAACTCACGTGATATTAAGTCGGAGTATGCCCGACTAGTTTCGAAACCATACAGGGCCCTCCAAACTGTTTGGATCGTGCCGCGATGCAAGAACCAGGTCATGACTAAGGGCCCCGTATGAGTTCGAAACTAGCCGGGCATACTCCGACCTAATATCACGTGAGTTTTAGCCGTGTTTCATAATCAATTAATATGAATAACACTCACGATAGTTTAAATTCTAAAATGATCTTAAATAGTTCATTATCATTCTACTAAACTTAATTTTTTTCATATTTTTTTTGAGACGTGATTACATGAAAATTTTAGTTTTTAAATATGTTTTTGACAATACAAGCCAAAACGCCTGTCGGAAATGACAGTCTGTATTTCAACTGTTTCATGACGTCACTATAATAAATCACATACAAATCGAGCGTTCGACAAAAATATTAGCTAACAATTAGTTCGACGTTTAGTACATTAAGTGTGTCAGTGTCAGTGTCAGTCACAAAATGGACTTTTTTGACGTTTGGAAAATTTGAAAAAATACGTGATGATATGATAAATACATTTATAAGAAATCTTTTACTTTTATTCATAGATATCGATATATTTCCGACCCTTATTCCACGTACTACACGAAATTAATATCGTTTATATTAAAGGACATGTCCCAATTTTGTATGGAGGCTGGAGCTTTATTCCGAGTGTCAACTAAGCAGAAGAAAATATTTTTATCTTAAAAGAACATAAAATATAGGGCTTAAAACCTAAAATAAAAAAAAAATATAAACCCGCATTTTTTTAAATTAATTAAATAAAATATATAATTTTCATTAGCTGACAACATTAATTAAAAATTTTTATCAGGGCAACATGCTTGTAACTCACACCCTGATAGATAGTCAGTGATCTTCGCGTAGTCGCGTTCATTTATGGCGTTTTTAAAGCAATTTTAGGTTTTTTTTGTCTACGAATTAATATCTCTTTTTAACTAGTGTCTTATTGCCATTTGACAGTATTACATGACATTGACAGCTTACACCGGATATAAATTCAATTAGTTATTTTTATTGGCTGTTTTGAACACTTTTACTGTGTTGTCTATGTTTAATTTGTACACAAGGGAGCGGAACAAAAAAATATTTGATTAATTAATGCTGGTTCCAAAAATTTTGAAAATTATTTTCGCAACAGCAATTTGTATCTACTATTCGTAAAAAATACTATCGACCTGATTATAAATTATAAATAATAAAGGCCCATTTTGGGACATGTCCTTTAGACTTTTGTTTGATTTTAATTATGCCTAAAAATTAAAAAGATTAGGTCCAGTGTATAAAGAAATCGTAAGTACCTTAGTCATACCAGGTGGGGGGGTTATGAAGACCTTCTTCTGGTCATCTCGTGGTATCTGACTGTGCAGCGGCAGGATCACAAACTTCGACGTGTCGCCGAACACCCGGCTCTGGGTCAGGTGCTTCATCAGAGCGAAGATCAGGTTCCAACCGGGAAGGAAGACCAGCACCGCCCCATCGGCACCCAGGTTGGTAATGTACAGAAGCAGTGCTTCTATGAGTTCGAAACTCAGCTGGAAAAGAAGTAAAGATTAACTGTTTTTACGAAGAATTTTTTTTTAACCGACTCCAAAAGATTAATTGTTTATTTTTCATGTTTTTTATGTTTGTTACCTCATACAACTTATACATACCTACTTCGTCATTTATTAAAATTTTGATATTTCTTTTTTCTTTGGTGAATATACTTCCAGATTGGTCTCATTTAATTTTCATGACAATCGGTTTAGTAATTTCGTGTTAAAATCAAAATAACTGAAATACAAGACGTCATTTCAATTTTTATGTTAAAAATTTATCAAAAATATATTGCGACATAAATAAACACAAAATTATGCATGTGTGCAATCAGTGAAATTGCTGAGTTTGGAAAACTTTTTGCTGTGATTTTGTAGGCACCATATTATCTAATATGCTCAGAGGCACAATTATCCGCCCACTTTAATATACTCGCATCATATTAAAGTGGGCGGATAATTGTGCCTGTGAGTATAGTATAAGATCATTGCGTTGAACGTACTATACAAACAACTTACATCTTTCTCTGACAGTTTGGACAGTGCCTCGACGGTCTGCGGCGAATAGTTGCCGGTCAACTGGCAGTTCTTGTTCAGATCTTCGTCTTCGTCCACTCCCGCACCTGAGAAACATAATATATAGCTTGGCGAATTCGTTCGTAACACCACCGATGGTCCGCGGGGGTCGGGAGGCGGGTAGCGATGACTCCCCCCCCCCCGTCGCCCGCATATCAATGGAAATAAATAAAATTAAAACCAAAGTTTTTGAGATAAATCAAGATGGCGCCCGTAAAGCAACTATGACATGACAATTGACAGCAAACGTCAAATCGATTACTGCATTGAAAACGTCATCAATCCGCCATTATATACCCTAATAGTGGTGCATTTCTTGGGTGATAATGAATATTATTTCGAAAGAATTAAAGTGAATCCGTAGATTTGTATAATCAAAAATAGTTGAAAAAAATATTTTCTTTTATTTCCGCCAGGGTACAATGACTGGACCTGGGCTTCATACAATTTTGGACCATTTCCTTTAAATCTACCTTCGTCATCATCATCCTCGTCGTCCTTATTGTTGGCTTTCTTCCCGGAAGACTTCCGCTTCCTGGTGTCAGGCGGCGGCATGAACTTCGTCAGCTCGATGCAGTCCTCCAAGTAGTACTGCTTCACGGGGTACGTGCGACCCGGCACCTGCACATGTCACTTGTAGTACAGGAGCCCAAGAGGGGATGTTTGCAGTTACTCGAGCGCGGCAGATGAACATAAGGGACTATACCTTGCACGTTGTTGAGTACTTCCACCAAGTATGAGCCCTTAATATTGGTGGATACATTTAGGGCAAACAAAAAAAAAACTAACTTCAGAAATACTCAACCAGCACGTCAGATAAAGATGAGGTAGGTGAGTTGATAGCTGAAAATCTGACGACTTGAGAGTAACGTACCGTAATGGGAGGGTTTCAAAGTTACAAAATAAAACCCTTATGCTTTAGTTCTCGAGTTATGAGCGCGATTAATTTTTCACTTATTTTGAAGGAAATGACCTCCTAATTAATCGCTAAAATTTTCTGACAATTGCAGTAAGCCAAAGTAATAATAATTGCTATTAAAGTCTGTAATTTTTTTTCCACCGCTAAAACGAATAAAGTAAATAACCACTTATTCTTCCGATAATTTAATCTACCAAATGCAATTAGTCCCCGTGACGCTCGAGTAACTGCAAAAATTTAGCATCCCGGGCTTATCTACTATTGTATTGTTAGTTTCTTAAAAGAGAGACAACACCCCATAATAGTGATATTATGGGGTGTCGCCTCTCTGCGTTTCGACGTCTTGCGTCGTCGCACTAAAACGCACTAATGAGACAAACCTTAGTGCCTACCTTGGACCTTTTGAAGATGTAGGAGTTGATGTGACACTCACCTCAATGACGGGGCAGTTCCCGAAGTACTCGGTGAACAGTGTGGTGTCGACGGTGGCAGACATGAGGATGATGCGAAGGTCAGGGTACGTGTGCGCCATGTCCCTCGGCAGCTATTGTGACACTCACCTCAATGACGGGGCAGTTCCCGAAGTACTCGGTGAACAGTGTGGTGTCGACGGTGGCAGACATGAGGATGATGCGAAGGTCAGGGTACGTGTGCGCCATGTCCCTCGGCAGCTATTGTGACACTCACCTCAATGACGGGGCAGTTCCCGAAGTACTCGGTGAACAGTGTGGTGTCGACGGTGGCAGACATGAGGATGATGCGAAGGTCAGGGTACGTGTGCGCCATGTCCCTCGGCAGCTATTGTGACACTCACCTCAATGACGGGGCAGTTCCCGAAGTACTCGGTGAACAGTGTGGTGTCGACGGTGGCAGACATGAGGATGATGCGAAGGTCGGGGTACGTGTGCGCCATGTCCCTCAGCAGGATCAGACCAAAGTCTGTGTCTGCGTCGCGTTCGTGGACCTAGAACACGTCATCAATTATTTTTTTTGCGGATTGATAGATTAGATTAGGCATTAGGCTGTTAGATTAGATTAGGCATTGCATTGCTTAGACTGGCATGCAGGTGCATTTTTTTTTCATTGTGTCTGTCTTTATATACGTCACCGTTAGATTGTAAAATTATAATCTGTTGTCATATTATGAACTGAAAATACTGATTACAATTTAACGTTTAATTTTTCGGTACATTATAATCTATTGGATTTGTCTATTGTAATTTTTTAACTATTTTTATTATGCCCGCTGTATTTTTTTTGTAACTCTATAGTAAATTTATCCTGTATTCTGGTAGATTATATTATACCGAAAAATAACACGTTAAATTGTAATCAGTATTTTCAGTTCACAATATGACGGTAGATTATAATATCACGAGTGAGATTATAAACTAACGTATTTTACGATTTAACGGTAACATATACAATCGATACACTTTTTTAGTTTTCGAAGCGTTAGCGTTTGTAGAATCGGCGTGCCACGAGGCTACAGACCCTAACCTTGTAGTAAACCGACTTAAGTGAAAATGAAAAATTAAAATAAGCTGTAAATAGCGATTTACCTCATCGACCAAAACATGGCTGACTCCTCTCAGACCTCCCTCAAGCTTCCTCAGCAGCACCCCCACTGTACAGAACATTATCGACCCGTACGGTCGAGGTAGCACCGACTCAAAGCGTACACAGTACCTAGAAAACATACAATCAAATTAAAACCGGATAAGTACTCGCTTATTGAGGGTTCTTACAAACCCTCCTTTGCCATAAATCAGAAACATCATCGTTATCAACCTACATTGAGCTTACTGCTGAGCTCGAGTCTTCTCACAGAATATGAGGGGTTAATAGCAGTGGACGTCCATCGGGTGATAATTATGATATTGAATATTATACAGAATCTGAGCGTTATGTCTATAGGCATAACCCTCGTAACCGTCATTGATTATATACGCAGTAATACTTAAGAAATGCAAGAAAACAGTTATTAAATATTTATCGTCAGTAAATTATGAAGAAGTAGAACCTTTATTAAAACTAATATTTTGATTCTTTTGACACAAGTCATTTACTCGTCACCTTTCTTCCATTATTCTTTCCAATTTCCCTGTGACTGTGACGTCACAACACGACGGATTTCCTCTGCCGCGTCCCTGCCTGTCCCGCGTCGCAGGCACCAATATGCAATATCAGATGGTGATGGTGTGGTGATGGTGATGGTGATGGTGGTGATCGTGATGATGATGATACTTTACCCGGTGCTGTTCCCGAGTTCCTCACAGCGCTCCGCAGCCACTCTCTCGGCAACACTGACGGCGGATATCCGGCGCGGCTGCGTCACGCATATGTTGGCCCAGGCGCCTTGACCGCTCGCTATGTAATCGTCCAATATGAATTGGCACACCTGAATAAAATGGTCAATGTGAGTGCTAGAATCGCTAATTACGTGCAGTGGCATACAATATGTTTTCTAGGACCGCGATACCGAGGAAATAAAATAATGTTACGGAGAACCATATTGCTACGGACATAGCGTTCATAATCGCTCGCCTATGTTGGATTGTTTACCATTTGAGATAAGAAATTTGATTGCCTTGTTCACGTCGAATTTCGTGGTATCATCGACAAGCGGACATTTCCAGAATAAACACATTTTGGGCATAAATACGCGTCGGACCGGACGATCGAGGCAGTTAACTTCGAAACGAAGTGAAGTGAACATCAAGTGTTACCAGCGATACCAATGAACTATAGTGACCTCGGCTACGATTTTTTACACGTTTGGAAGTGTGTATTAATACTTGGATTAAGGAGTGGAATAAAATCTTATACGAGTCACCAGGTGTTTAATTTCAAATTGTTTACATAATAAAACTTGATAAATAACATATAAATGGCGTTGGACTTTGCCTCCTCGATTTTGACAGGCCCTGGAGTCCTGATTGAAAAATAAAAAAAAATACACGAAAAAAATAAAAGGTTGCACACACCTGAGTAGTTTTACCGCATCCGGTGTTCCCCCTGATGATAATGACGGAGTTCTCGTTGATGGCCTCCATGATTTGGGAACGCATGGCGTACACTGGTAACTGCTCCCTTTCGCGGACACTTTCCTATAAAACAAGCAGTTATTGCTTTATCCCTTTTAACCGTGAGTAGATATGACCTCTGCCTCTGATTCCGGTGTGGGTTCGAATCCTGTCCGGGGCATGCACCTCCAACTTTTCAGTTGTGTGCATTTTAAGAAATTAAATATCACGTGTCTCAAACGGTGAGGAACCTGCAAACATGAAAATTATCTGCGTGTGAGAAGTCTGGCAATCCGCATTGGGCCAGCGTGGTGGACTATTGGCCTAACCCCTCTCATTCTGAGAGGAGACTCGAGTTTAGCAGTGAGTCGAATACGGGTTGATATGATGATGATTAAGGTGCCCAGTGCACTATGCGACCGCGACCACGAACACGACCAGCTGGCCTACTCACTGAAGTATTTTCTGGAAGCTGTATGAAGAACAGCTGTATGAAGAACAGGGGGGTAAGGGGGAGAGCGACAATAAAATCTAGTCGGCCCCAACAGTCAACCTCACCTGCACGCGCCGGATGGCGGCGGCAACCGAACGGTTTCCGCGGTGCCCCCTGCTAGACAACGGACGAGGCTCTGGCGACCGAACAGTGGCGGGATAACCACTCATGCCTGACAGGACAACTTGTTAGATGAGGTTTCAACAGCCTGGAGAGACAAATCATCTCCAAAAAGTTTGGTGCAGAAGGCAAGGGGAAACCACTGCAACTAATGTTCCCAAGAAAGTCTTTAGAATGAAAGTACAATTGAATAGATCACGAGTGCCATGCGAACCGCGTAGGAACCGGCGCCGTTCTGCTTCCGGGGCTAGCGGTGTGAAATATGCTACCGGCCATCGGGCAACAGGGGACCAGGTTGCCTATGGAAATTCAGCTACTGGAACATCTACGAGTATAAAGCTGCGTCATCTTCAATCGATAGGAACGTGGAATGTACGTGGTTTACTTTGTCCCGGGAAACTGAATATCGTACAAAAGGAGATCATCAGATGCGGCTTGAATATCTGCGGACTCAGTGAAACACACTGGAAAGGAAACGGACATTTTCTTACTGAGTCCCATGTCGTATACTTTTCTGGGAACGAAAGTAGCAGTCACAACGGAGTTGCTTTATTAGTGCCCGCTCAACAGAGAAACTGTGTAATTGGCTATGAAGCGGTAAACGACCGAATAATAAGTGTCAGACTTAAAGCATCCCCAGTGAATATAAGCATCGTGCAAGTTTATGCTCCTACTAGCACAGCAAGTGATGAGGCAATTGATAAGTTCTATACGGATCTAGAGAGTACTATCAATAAAGTCCCTAATAGAGAATCTCTTATGATACTTGGCGATTTCAACGCCAAAATTGGAGAAAACTCGAACCAGCTTAGTAAATGTGTGGGTAGGTTTGGGCTTGGTGTCCGGAACGATAGAGGGGAACGTCTCATGCAGTTTGCAAATGAAAATGACCTAGTGATAGCTAATAGCCTATTTCAACATCATCCTCGTAGGCTATACACTTGGACATCACCGGATGGTAAACACCGCAATCAAATAGACTACATTTTAATTAGATCGCGATGGAAAACATCCATTAGAAATGCCCATACACTGCCAGGAGCAGATTGCGGCTCAGATCACCAACTTCTGATCGGAAAGATCAAGCTTAAACTTAGGGCGGCTCGAAATATCACGAAAAATACCAGAGTCGAAGTGCAAGATCGCTCTAAGTTTTACGTGACTGCAAAGCAAAGATGGCTGCAATGGGCCGATGAAGATCCTGCGGACGTTACACCTGACGTTCTATGGGGCCGCACAAAAACATTAATTACGGAGTCTATATCGGCTTCCGCACCAGCAACTAATTTACGTAAGCGGCAACATTGGATGTCTGATGCCACTCTTAGACTGGTTGACCAGAGACGCGATATGAAAACTTCAGGGACAAAGGTTTGTGATTTAAACAAATTATCAGCGCAAGTACAGGCAGGTTGCAGGCGAGATTATAACGATTATCTCCTAAGGATTTGTGAAGAAGTCGAAAATCACTCTAACAGACACGAGTCCAGGGATCTCCACCAAAAAATTCGGATCATCACCAAGTCAATTTCTTCTAAGACCTGGGCAATCGAGGATAGTGATGGACGAGTTGTCACTGAGCTGGAGAATATCACTGAAGTTTGGAAAAATTACTGCCTGTCCCTGTTTCAGGATAATCAGTCCGAGAACTTCCAAAACACAGAGCCTGGAAACGAGAACCTGGAGCCAGACATTCTTAAATCCGAAGTTAAGGCCGCCATTGCACATCTAAAGAACGGAAAATCTACAGGTGGAGATGCTATCCCTATAGAAACCATAAAAGCTTTGGATGATATAGGTGTCCATATTTTCCATAACATTTGCAACAAAATATGGCAATCAGGATCATGGCCGAAAGAGTGGACGCACACAGTTTTCGTTCCTTTGCATAAAAAGGGCTCCACAAAGAAGTGTAGCAATTACCGTTTAATAGCTCTTATTTCTCACGCTAGTAAAATTATGCTGCACATTCTTAACGAACGACTGAAAAACTTCCTGTCGAAAGAGATCGCACCAGAACAAGCCGGTTTTGTAAAAGGCAAGGGTACCCGTGAGCAGATTTTAATCGTTCGCCAAATCATAGAGAAGGCACGTGAGTTCAACAAGCCGACCTACATATGCTTTGTTGACTTTTCGAAGGCGTTTGACTCTGTAAAATGGCCTAAACTGTGGACTGTGCTACTAGACATGGGTACACCAAAACATTTAATTCATCTTCTTCGACGTCTTTACGAAGATGGAACTGCATCTGTGCGGACGGATGACACTATGTCGAAAAGTTTTCATCCCAACGCAGGTGTTCGCCAAGGATGCATAATATCACCGCTCTTGTTCAATGCGTATACCGAACTGGTCATGCGAATTACTCTCGAAGACTGGACTGACGGCATCACTATTGGAGGATACAAGATATCGAATCTACGATACGCAGACGATACCACCTTATTTGCGACTAGTGCTTGCAGTATGGAGCGACTACTTCTCAAAATGGAGCACGTGAGCCAGGAGTTTGGATTAAAAATTAATCGCAGCAAAACCAAGATGATGATCGTTGATCGGGCCAACAACAACTCGCCAAAAGTTACTCACATAGCGAATTGCGAGGTCGTTCCGTCTTACATATATCTAGGAGCTTTAATCACAAACAGTGGCGGTTGCGTAGACGAAGTTAAGCGACGTATGGCAATCACAAGAACCGCAATGGACAGGCTGAAGAAAATATGGCGGAACAAGAAGATTACCAAAACCACCAAGATCCGGCTCGTAAAAACTCTTGTTTTCCCCATTTTCTTATACGCAGCAGAGACATGGACCTTGCGACAAGTCGAGAAAAAAAAGATAGATGCTCTGGAGATGTGGTGTTGGAGACGAATGCTGGGAATCTCCTGGACTGAGTTCCGCACTAACGTCTCTATACTCCAAGAACTCGACATAAAACAACGTCTCTCGACATTAGTACACAGTCGCATTCTTCAGTTTTTTGGACATGTCTCCCGGCGAGGGAATGATTGTATCGAACGCCTTGTTGTGCAAGGGAAGGTGGAGGGAACTAGGCCACGCGGAAGGTCACCCATGCGATGGACCGACCAGATTAAATCTGCTGTAGGCGGTCCCTTGCATGAATGTACGCGACTCACTACACAAAGGGAGAAGTGGCGAATGCTCGTGAGGCGTATTACATCTGCCTCCAACACGTCCTAAAGACCACGACCGCTCTGTCAAGAGCGCAGCGACAAAGAAGAAGAGTATGAAGAACACGAGCGGACACAATAACTGTCAATAGTGGTCGCGGTACGACCGGTCGTGGACGTGGTCGCGAATTCGACCACAGGTAATCCGTAGCATTCTCGACTACGGCCAACGACTACTCTAAGTCGCATAGTGTGCTAGAACCCTAAAGGCTACATGAAAAGGAATCTAGGTCCTAGATTCTAGGACTACTTCGTTCGTTCAATCTTTCGGACAAGGTTGTTTTCCTCCCGAACGCGAATGTCTACTTTCTCTTTACTCAGCAGTTCAATATATTCACTTTGTCTATGAATGAAAGCAACATGCAATATATAGTGCGATGTCTTAAGTTAGTTAGTACAGTTATGAAACTTATGTCTTTTTTTTTTTTTTTTTTTACGTTATATAGGCTAGCGCTTGGCAGCAATCATGCTTGACAGTAAGCGATGATGCAGCCTAAGGTGGAACGCGCTTGCCTAGAAAATGCCTATTCACTCTTAACTTGAATATACCCATGTTGTAGGTGGTAGGGAAAACGGAAGCTGGAAGGGCATTCCATAATTTCGCAGTGCGGATCAGGAACGAAGAACCGAAACGCTTCGTACGAGTCCAGGGGACATCAACTACGTATGGATGCAGACCTCTGCGATGCCTGGCAGTTCTATGGTAAAAAGGTGAAGAGGGAACTAGATCGAAAAGTTCCTGAGCGCACTCTCCGAAATAAATCCTGTAGAACACCGATAGACAGGCAACTTTTCGGCGATGCTCCAATGATTGCAATTTCGCATTAGTTAGCGCCTCGTTACCGATGAGCCTTCTAGCTCGGCGATCCACCGAGTCCAGAGCAGCAAGCTGGTATTTGGCCGATCCATCCCATAAATGGGAGCAGTACTCCATGCACGAACGAACCTGAGCTTGGTAAAGAGTAAGAAGCTGTTCCGGCGTGAAGTAGCGCTTCACCTTATTTAGGATACCGAGCTTCTTACCAGCTGTTTCTGCTTTGGACTCAATGCATTCTCCAAAGTTGAGCTTGGACGATATTGTAATACCTAGAAGCTCAATACTGTCGGTGATCGGAACAGGTGTATTCCGGAAAGTAGGAGTAAACTGGAATGGACTCCTTTTCGCAGTGAATAAACACGCCTGTGTTTTGGTAGCATTAAATTTGACTAGATTGGCGTCTCCCCAGTCGGACACCTTGTTTAAGGTCAAATTGACACGTTCTACCAATGTCTCTCTTTGCTCAAGGGTCTCAGCCCCACTAGCGCGAGGACTGGACATATATCTATCCGTTACAGTGCTGTCGTCGGCATACCCAAATAAACCTGGCTTGAGCAGGTCGTTTATGTGCAGCAGGAAGAGTGTAGCGGAGAGAACTGATCCCTGAGGAACTCCGGCATTAATTGCCATTGGATCAGACGAGCTGCCGTCTACGACAACTCGAAATGATCGTTCACTCAGGAAATCTGATATCCAGCGACATAGGCTAGAGGGAATCCCGTAGGCAGGAAGTTTACTTAAAAGGCCATCATGCCAGACCCGGTCAAAAGCCTTCGAGACGTCTAGTGAAACTGCGAGCGCTTCACCATGCTTCTCGATGGCTTCACCCCAGATGTAAGTGGCATACACTAGAAGATCACCTGTCGAACGGTTGCGACGAAAACCGTACTGATGGTCCGACAGGAGATCATTTTGCTCGAGGTATGCCAGGAGCCTGTTGTTCAATACACGTTCCATACTTTTACAAAGTATGGAAGTGATTGCAATAGGTCTGTAATTGGCCGGGTCGGCACGGCTTCCCTTTTTTGGTACAGGTTGTACATTAGCAACCCTCCAAGCCTTCGGAACCTGAGCAGACTTGAGGGAGAGACGGAACAGGCGAGTTAAAACAGGAGACAACTCAGGGGCACATGTTTTCAATAAAATTGCTGGTATTCCATCAGGACCACTAGCCTTATTCACATCCAAGCTGCGGAGCACCTTCAAAACCTCACATTGGCGTATGCGAATCTCTGGCATAACAGTGTCGCATGATGGTATGTTTGGAGGGGAGGTGCTCCCAGCATTCAGCTGTGAATTTTCCGCAAAAAGAGTCGCTAAGATGTTAGCCTTGTCTTTTGAGGTGAAAGCCAGCGATCCATCCGGTTTCAGCAAGGGTGGAAGCGAAGGACGACAGAAGTTGGTTTCAACCGATTTCGCAAGAGACCAAAAAGCTTTGCTACCCCGTGGATAAGATGCTAATTTGGCCCCAATGCGGTTGGTACGGTTGAAACGAGCCTTCTTTAGAACCTTCTTGTAGGACTTGGCAGCTAAGTTGAATGCTCTCTTCTTTGCAGAGATATCCGGAGCTTTAGTGGTACGGGCTTCAGCCCACGCTGCAAACGCTGAGTTTTTAAGAATTTCAGCATCAGCGCAAGCAGAGTTATACCACCGAGGAACCTTGCCATCCAGAGATATGTCAGCGTATGGAATAAAAAATTCCATACCCTGACGTATCACCTTTGATATAGCTTGTTCGCAGCTCGACGGATCATTAGAAGAGAAGCATATCTGCCGCCAAGGGTAAGATGCAAAGAAGTGCCGCATCTCATCCCAGTCTGCCGACTTAAACCGCCATACCCGCCTAGTACCGGCAGAGCCAGACTTTGGAGGGTAATACATTGAAACCGACTTGACCACACAGTGATCGGATGTGCCAAGGGGTGCGGCAACTGACACTGTAATCTGGTCTGGGTCGGAAGTCAGCAGAAGGTCCAGACAATTAGGTGTGTGACCTTCAATGTCGGGTATCCGCGTCGCTTCATGGACTAGCTGAGAGAGACCTAATGACAAGGAGAATTTAAGAGCCTCTCTTCCAGCGTGGTCTGTAGTCTGGTATGGGAACAGCCAGTCTTGGTGATGGGCATTAAAGTCCCCCAGAAATACTATTTGAGCAGCTGGATACCGACGCTGGGCAATGTCAGCCGTCTGGGTAAGATATTGAAACATCCGAGTTGTCTCCTGATCACCGGTATGCGACCTATAGATGCAAGCATACACGATCTGCTCCATGCCCATATCCAATAAGCACCACAAGATGGAGAAGTTGGGCACCTCCAAGTTACGGAGACGTCGGCAACAGATGTCATTACGAGCAAACAAGCACACCCCAGCGTGAGATTTAAAATTGTGCTCCAACGCATATCCCGGGTAATGCAGGTACGCTGCATCTGCTGGACTACTGATTTGCGTCTCCGTCAAGAAGAATAAATTCGGCCTCTCAGTCTCAAGATGATGATGGACTGCAACGAGATTAGAGTGCAATCCCCTTATATTAGTGAGATGCACTTTGAGAGAGAGGGGGTGCAACCGCTGAACAAATTTACTCTTCTTTTTCTTGTGCTGCATAATTATGAAGTGAATAGGGTAAAGGAAGTGGAAGTTGTACGAGGCTCTGCAATCATAGACTCCACAATCTGATAAAAAAGATACACTAATGAAAGGCTCGAATGGAGACTGCGGGGACGCCCGAACCCCCCTGGAAATCGCCATCGGACCCTCTCTCCGGACGCCAACCGGCACGATGGATGCCATTCCAGGATTTTTCGCTAGTTGGCGGGGCAGCCTTTCGTAGGTGGCTAACCTACAATTGGGCCCCCTACTAACTGCGGTCGGCCAGCGGAGAACCGTGCTTCGGATCCCGCTACCCTCCAAATCGAGACTTCCGGTGCATCTATTCCACAGATCAGGTTCTGTCACAGAAAGCAGAGCTACTGTACAGACCCAATTCCTTATGACGGCTTTTGCGACCAACGCGCCGGAACACGACTAATCGTAACAGTTACCTGCCATAATCAGTCATTTGGCGACGCGGCTTTGATCGCAGGGTGGTTTTTCAAGCCACGACCGAAGTCTACCACCTCATGAAATGTCACTCATTTAGCACCACCCAGGGGTCACGTGTAGGGTATCAAGGGTTGGAACCAAACTTCGGTATTACCTACGGACGCGAGTGACTCTGATCCCCAAAAAGAAATGAATGTCTTAGTGAATGTACTAGTACTACCCTTGCCAATGTATAGTACACGGCATATGCTGAGCTGTACACCCTTTCTTTTTAGGGGTTACAGACAGACATGCTGTCTTTAGGGTAGGATACTGTTTGTAAATTTAAATCTGAATAAATTTATTTTCTTTCTTTATTGCAATGTTTGACTGTCAGAGCTAGGAGTAACCACGAGTAATCCGGCGTACATCAGTGACTAATGTATAAGCTGTCACTTACCTGGTACAGCGTACTATTTTGACAAATGTCGCGATGTTGTTTCTCTAAGTCAGAGCTGATGTCGTCCAAACTCGTTGAAGCCAACGGCCCTTCGTCTAGAAATAAATAAATAAAATAAATGAAATGAGTATTTATATGAATACTATAATATCATTAATATTATGTAACCAGAGTATTTGCCAAAGTAGATTGTAGTTCAGTTTTGAAGTTCCTAAAACAACTTCCATAATCTAAAACTAAATCAATAGAGCAATTAAGTAAATATATATTGAACATTGTGTCCAATAGAATGATTTTAAATAAGATTCTATTCACATACACATCACAATAATCTAGTACATTATTGGAACCTTGGAAGCTTATTTAGCTTCCAAGGTTTAACAAACACATACTAAACAGGGCAATAAATAATGTTTTTTTTAAATCCAAAAGCAAGACTTCCAAATGTAAACAATCTATAACACACACAAGTTCCACAAGTAGACAAGAATCTAGACAATCTATAAAGAAAATAGACCCAAATTCCTAACAATTTCTAAAGATAGACAAACTATAACAGAACAGTTCCAAATGAGACTTTCACACATATACAATTGATAACAGAACTGGCGCTACCGTTTTTTTTACAAATCCTGCGGGATCCATGTATATTTCGGGATAAAAAGTATCCTATGGAGGATACATTGGAGCAGGATCCAAGGTTATATTTTATGTCTACGCCAAATTTCATGCAAATTGGTTCAGGAGTTCAGCCATACAAAATTGTAGACATACAGTGTTATTTTCGCATTTATAATATTAGAATGAATGTTGTCTAGACCCAAAGGCATACATGTTACACACTAAACAAAATATACATAAAAGCATTCTCACCAATATTACATCCAGTCCAAGCATTCCAGTTGCTCTGCGGAGGACTCCAGGACACCACGCCAGAGGGCATCGGACGCGCTTCCCTCATAGCCCTGACCCGGTCCACTTGCAACAACGTCACTCCCTCCGAACCACCCTCCTCCGGGGGAGGGGCATTCACGTCTATGGGGTCAATGTCTAATGCTTGCAGTGCATCTTGCAGTTGTTCTTCCATCTCGGGGCTGATAGCCACTGGGTAGGGCTTCATGATTCCTTCAGCTGATTTGTCCTTCTTCAATGTCCCACTGAAGGGCTCAATCACACCGAGATGGTACAACTGTCGAACTAAGGACAGAGCGCAGGATTTGCTGGCGGTTTGCTTGTTAGACGCCGTTTCCCTTCCGGTGACATTGCGGCCTAGTTGCCGTACGAATATCGTCATCTCGCAGCAAAAGCTCCTATAGAGGTATAAATTATTATTATTAGTAAGTAGCTGATACCCGCGATTATTGATTTGAATTTTTACTACCCCGCGGGAATTCGGCGGCGAATTTGGAAAATCCTTAAGCTGATGCCTTTGACATATTCAAAGTCATATAATTTGATTTGTCAAGTCTCTTGAACGCAATCTGTTAATGCTTTCAGCTGTGTTGATAGATCGTGGCCATTTACAGAATACCAGATATCTGGCTGACCGATCTACTTGCGTTTTTAAATTTTTCTTTTCCCAATTCTCTTTTTTAATAGCTACTCAATCAAGACATTTTCGATGTTTAGCGAGAAGAATATGTAAAAAATGCTATCATGCGAAAGATAGAAAAACTTCAAAGCAATAATCTTAAATTAAAAAGTAAAAAAGCACATTCATGTAATTGCACATAATTTGAATAAATAGTAAAATTATTGATCATTTATTTTCATTTATTTACTAGGTACATTATAATGACACTGAGATGTATTTAAATAAATAAAATTACTTGGAATAAAAAAATAAATGTTAATAACAAAAAGAAAAAGTGCAACTTACCCCAATCAATTGCAGATTCGTGCTGGATCTCTGAGAGTGTAGCCCAATACATGTATCGTCAGATTAAAAGAGTCTGCACCCAAAACAATCAAAGACAATTATATTTTTCTTTTTAGAATTGTCCATTATAAGAAAATAAATTTATGTATCAACTCACGTGACTTTATCGAAAAAATATGACTACAAATCTGTTGTATTTTTTTTATATATATTATATGTAATAGTTGACTGAAAAAGATGGCTCTCTTTAGCGTATACCATCGCCATAAAAACAACAAACAAAGCATTCCTGGTTTGGACTAAAGGGACCCCCCCTTTTTTGCTACCCCCCACTAGTTTGCTAATGTGATAGGGATGATGACAAGATTTCAATATATTTTTATGAGACATTCGGGTAAATAAGATCAATATTAACTAATGACTACATTATAACGTGGTTCTCTAGTGGTACAGGAATTTTCAAAATCGGTTCAGTAGATCCAGAGATTAGTTAGTTAGTAGTTAGTAGTTAGTATAGATTTTCCACTTTACACCATCAGATGGCTGGGAATCACGAGAGTTGTATAATTTATTTCATTATAATGTAAATATTCCATTGATTCAAGTCTCACAAAGATTTTAATTTAACAGCTTATTAAAAATCCCGTGTGCCAGTTTTAGGAATGTTAAAGACTATGTTTATATTGTAATTTAAATATAGCCTTTAACTTATTAAGTATATTTTGTCTTGGGTTTGTTTCGGGTTCATAATTAAAACTCTTTTAATCAATTGTGATATTTTGAAGCGATTTTTGCTTCTACATTGCAATTTCCGCTTCAATTTAAATTATTTATTCAAAACGTAATATTTTTTAAAGCAATAAAAATGTAGATAGAAAATATTCTAGCGCCTCTGTTACTTTCTACTATTGATTTAAAAACAATTATTTAGTAATTTTTGTATTGTTTTGTCAAATTACAATCCTTTCAAACTTGAGTAACTTTAACGTATGCGGGCTACACTCCCAGATTGACTACAAAAACATAAATAATAAGCTAAAGAGTATTCCGTCGGACGTGAATTTAAAAAAATACCAAAACAAAGATAGAGCTATCCCTTTCTTCAAGCGATATTGCGAAAAGGATGGCACTACATTAAACCTGTACACCTAACATGCGACCAACGACATATCTAATGAAGAGAAGTAGACAACACTAAGGGCGTTACCGGTAATACCGGAAAGAGATGGGACTGGGACAACTCCGCCGCCATTAGTCAATATTTTGTCTATTTCTCTTGTTTCGGTCGCTTGCTAGGCCCACTGTAGGCTTATTCTGTAATATTTTGTGATAGACTTTCATACAAAATAGTGGGCATATATTGTAAGATTTTCGACAGTATTTATGTCAAAAATCTTACAACATAAGCCAACATTAAAATAACTGTCCAACGGAACCAGTGCCATTGGTTTTTCAATACTTTTGAATAATCAGTGGCTTTTTAAGCATCGGCTAGAGGCAAAATTAGTTGGCTATGTAAGAAAAATTACTACAAATGAAAATGAGTCATAAGATATATAACATTGGACATTTTTTGTAGTCTCGGAATAAATACGATGTATTTAAGTAGGCGATTTAAGTATGTTAAAGACAATATTAAACTTACAACACATGTGACATATAAGTTCAATACATTTGGCAAGATTCTAGATCTTGTATTCAGTACTTTTGGCTGTGTGAAAATAGATGAAAGTGATTTTTCTGCATGCTCAATTGATAAATATCATCCGCCATTAGACATTGATTTGGAATTTGATTTTAAAGATACCTTATTAACTCCAAATTCGATTACAAGATACAACTTTGGGAAAGCAGACTATGAGCAAATAAATGAATATCTTACAAACATTAATTGGGAGACATTGTTTAAGGATTGTGATAACGTTAGTGTAATGACAGATATTTTTTATGCTGAGCTACGTAAAATAATTGAAAAATATGTTCCAAAGAAAAAAGTTAAGAATAACTCGCGATATCCGGTTTGGTATTCGAAAAACCTAATTAAAAGATTGAAGGAGAAGAACAAATATAGAATCAGATATAAGAAATACCACAATCCGTTAGACGAAATTGAGTTTAAATTATTACGTGATAGGTGTGAAGTTATTATAAATATGGAATATAAAAACTATTTAGAAAACGTAGAGTATAGTATAAAGGTGAATCCAAAATTTTTTCATTCGTATGTAAAAAACTTGCGTAATAATAAATGTGATTATCCTGCGATAATGACAAATAATAATTGTTCATTTTCCAATGGGTCAGATATTTGTAATCAGTTTGCAATCCACTTCTCAAATATTTTTGTATCGTCTAAGAGTCAATTAACACAATTTGTTAGTACTGTAAATTCTAGTTATAGCTCACAATTAAATAACATAAGTATAAAGGAGAAAGAAGTTTTACAGAAATTAAAATGTTTAGATATAAACAAAGGTTCTGGCCCCGATAATATACCACCACATTTTGTTTATAGCTGTGCATTAAGTTTATCAAAACCATTATTTCTTATTTATAATAAATCTTTATGTGATGGTATTTTTCCAAGTATATGGAAAATGGCTAGAGTAGTGCCTGTTTTTAAATGTGGAGATCGGAAGGATATAACAAAATACAGACCAATATGTATATTATCGGTATTTTCAAAAATATTTGAATCAATAATCTGTGAGAGACTAAGTTGGCATTTTAAATCACTGTTAATAGATAATCAACATGGCTTCATAAAAAAAAGATCAACTATATCAAATTTAACATTATTTATAGATGACATTACTGAAGCACTAGATAATACTGATCAACTTGATTGTGTTTATACAGATTTTTCTAAAGCGTTTGACGTTGTTGATCACTGTATATTGATAAAGAAGCTCATCGGTTATGGTGTTTGTGGAAATGTTATCAATTGGATGGAATCATATCTAATGAATCGTGAAATGAATGTTGTTATTGGAGGCTATCAATCAAAAACATTTATTGCTACTTCTGGAGTGCCACAGGGTTCCAACCTTGGGCCTACATTATTTGGAATATTTATCAATGATATTATAACTTGTTTTCAATATTGCCAATTTCAGCTGTACGCTGATGACCTCAAAATTTATACGAAAATAAAAGACATGAATGATTCTAAAAACATGCAAAAAGATTTAGATAGACTTTCTAATTGGTGTTATAATAATAATATAAAATTAAATCATTTAAAATGTTTCAGTATTACTTTCAGTCGTAAGGTTAAGAATTTCAAGTTCAATTACAGTATAAATGGAAATATATTGGAAGATGTTAAAATTATAAAAGATCTTGGGATTACATTAGATAATAAATTGAGCTTCATACCACACATAGATAGTTTGGTAGGGAAATCTCTCAAGTTATTAGGTTTTATTATTAGAAATACAAAAGAATTTAAAAATTCATCAACAAAATTAGCCTTATTTAATACAATGATCAGAAGTAGACTTGAATACTGTTCAGTAGCATGGAATCCGTATTATCAAGTACATAAGGATAGAATTGAAAGAGTACAAAAAAAGTTTTTACGACATTTAGCATTTAAAGATAAAATATTGAAGGAAAGAACCAAGTATGATGATCTCTTAAAATTTTATAAAACGGCTTCACTATCTAACCGTAGAGATTTGATAGACCTTTGTTTTTTGCACAAAATTGTTAATTTTAAAATAGATAACTCGGAGTTGCTGAATAGGGTAAAACTTGCTGTGCCGAATAAAAATGCTAGATCTCACATTAAAAATAAACTAACTTTTAGGCCAAGAATCACTAAAACTAATCTGGGGAGAAATGCTCCTATTGAAAGAATAGTGAGATCGTATAATAATATTTTTAAAATGGCAAATCTGGATATTTTCAATAGCGGTTCTAATTCTTTTAAAAGTAAAGTTAAAAAACATATGTCGAAGAATAATGTACTTTAAATGCATTCTGTTTTTGTTTTAAATGTAATTACTTATTGTTAATTCCCATTATTATTGTTGTAATTACATTTTTTTTTTCTTTCTTTCATTTAGTTTCTTTTTTTTTATTTTTAGTGGTAGGTAGATTTAGTTTTTGTTTATTTTGTTTTTAATGGTAAATTAAGAATTGTATTAAAATAAACGCATGTTGAGTTAGCCTATAAGTGGGGTGTACAATGTAGCATATTACATTTTAATGCATGTTATGTTTAATTAGTCATAAGTTTTTTTTTTTGTATACAACGTTGGCTTCCGAATAAATAAATAAATAAATAAATATTTAATAATATTTTTTGTTATATGAAACTTCATAAATATAACACATACTAAGACGCCGCAGCAATTAAGTGACTATTCGGTGCATATTTATTGTATGAAAGAATACAATAAATGTTTCATTGAATAATTTATAAAATTAAAAAAAAACTTTTATTTGATTTACCAGTCACACTTTTTTCGAGACAACTAAAAATGTCACCAAATTGCTAGTACAGATAGTTATCAATGCTTGTAAACAGAGTCTACGGGTTCTACAGAATTCTCACATTATCCAATCACGACGTGAGATCAGACAGTGTGAATATTAGACTCTGCAAACAAGTCACTGGCCAGTCACCAGTGGCCAGTTCATGTCTTCAATTATGTACACTGTGACAAGCACTTGTTAAATCAATGACAATGACATGTCTCTAGTGGCCAGCAAGGTTATTATGTAACTCGGTGTACCATTCAAGTAATCAGTCACTACATCGTTTTTCATCGTATTTTCGTTTTCGCAATCATCTAACATTGTGTTTTCAACGAAATGAGACACAATCGTCATTTTACGTAAAGTAGCATTATTATAGTAGTGGTAGTAGCAGGTAGTAACATTATTTTAACGAAAAACTGGTATTTACGTATTTGAAATAATCATGTTAGATGATCATAGAAACCAAAAAAAAAAAAACATTCCACTTAATGTAAAATGGTACAGTTAAGGTAATTTCGTTGTAGTAACTATTTTAGATCATCACAAAAACGAAAATACGATGTAAAACAATGTGACTATCGATCTCCTACTAAAAAGTGGATGCACAATCAGCGACCAAAAAATGTCCCCATTCAATGAGTGCCAAACACAACTTCTTGGCACTCAATTCAAGTAGTCGCATTTGCAAATTCAACCTTAAACTCAATCCTTAAGGTTGAATTTGCTCTGAATTTGGGATTTTATTGAATATTGGACTATATATATTTAAAAGACTATAAGTACAATTTTCTTTACCAATAATTCTAAAACTGTCAAAGCAAAATTGGCCAGTTTTTAAGTTAAACTTTCTACATGATTGTGCGTCCTTTTATTATAAGAGGTCACAATGGTAGTGACTCATTATTTCATTGATACACCGAGATACATAATAGGCCCGCTGGTAGGAGTATCACACATCAACTGGCCACTGCTATAACAAATCATCTATAGATACAAACCAAGAGATATATATTTTTTGTAGATAAAACTCGGGAGTCCTCGTCCGGAGATACAAAGCTGCGGGGTAAGACGAGAGAGGGGAGAAACAGGGGTGCGGGCGGTAGGCGCGTTCTTCATTTATTAATTTTAAGCCACGCGCATGTTGGCGCCTTCGCATCTCTCGCTGTCCTCGGCATACCTCACACACCAGTGGCGGCGACTAATGGTAGGCGTCCACAGATCTGCATCGTACGTATTGTATGCACTGACTACACTTGCCAGGGCCTACACAATGTCGCTTTCAAGACATAGGATCCTAAACTATAATGATTAGATACTTGCTTTGTGTGATCAGGACCGACAGCCTTATAAACATAGTCCGCATTGATCTTATTGATCTGCATGAACTGGTGTAACTTGGACTTGGCGTTTTCCATAGTCCAGTTGCCATGGAGACTGGCGTTCACATCAAGGTCCTCAGCATCTTCTACATTCTTCTGTTGTTGGAGACGGTCCATGTATGTGAAGTTTTGTCTCTCCCCACCATACGCTTGGTAGGCTGGACCCATCATATCAGGTCCCATACCATCCTATAAGTTAAGAATTAATAAACAAATGTATGGTGTAGTTAGTAATGGCTAGATGTATCATAGCTGATGAATCTCTGATTAGAAGTAATCTGCAAAGTCTTAAACACCGACGTAACGTCGCCTTTCTGTTTGTTTTTTATCATATATTTCAGAAAATATATACAGTACAGGAATTTAAATTTCAAAAGTTCAATCTAGTACCTCTATCCCTATTCTACCACAAAACTGCAAGACACATTATAATGTAATTTTCAATGGCAAATGGTAAATTAAGGTTTGAAACTTCTTGGAAGTTAAAAAGGTATTTTTAAATATAAAACAATGCTGAAAGTCACCATATTATTCTCAGAGTGAACTTGTCAGCCTTAACTGAACAATCTCCTCCCTGCCTTCTCCATATACTCGACACTGGCGAGATAAATAGTGCCCAAATTCAAATGGAATTGAATTCTAAGAGTATGCTCTATTAGTTTCCAACAGATATATAATAAAATTAATTTTGTTCACACAATTCAACGAGAGCTAAACCAATATCATCAAGGTACAAGTAAGTGTAGTGTCTTCATATACCAATCTTACCTGAAAAACTGGTTTCTGATGTTGAAATGATTGGTCCATCCTCATGTTTCCAGGAGGAGGCTCGTCAGTCTCCGCTTTGACCTGAACGTCGTCGGGCACATCGGCGCCAGATACCTCACCACATCGCACCAGGTAGTTGATGAAGTCGCGGGAAGCATTCTTTTGAGCTTCCTTCTTGGTAACAGAGTTGCCAGCTCCAACATAGTTGTAACCATCAACACGGAGTTCACAGAGGAATCTCTGACGATGTTTTGGACCTTGAGTGTAAATGAAAATCATTGTCAAAGCAGCTTTCTCGATTCATGTTAGCGAAACAGGTGAATCCAATTTTCTAAATTATTAAAGGAATATTTATTGTGTGTGTACAGTGTGTAGTAAAATTTAAATAGTTTCTTATATAATTATGTGACAACATAAAACATAAAACAACTTTTGCCGTGAAATCAATAGTACATACAATCTTACAGTTTTAGCCATAAATCTTTTACTATTTAGCAGAAGGCTTTCTGATAAATCCTGGACGAATTATATCAATAATTCACGTTTACTTTGATGATTAAAGAAAGTTTAAGATAAAACGGAAAAGAGATTTATCATTAAAAGAAAACTTACCGGTACCCCGAATATCCAATGAGGGAGTCAGACCTTTCTTTGCCGCCCACGAAAATAAAAATGATTTCACATCCATTGT
The DNA here is from genome assembly GCF_947172395.1 of Bicyclus anynana. Taxonomy (NCBI): domain Eukaryota; kingdom Metazoa; phylum Arthropoda; class Insecta; order Lepidoptera; family Nymphalidae; genus Bicyclus; species Bicyclus anynana. The sequence goes on from NC_069106.1 coordinate 10,582,714, forward strand.
CGAAGTGTAACACAATCGCGTAGTGGAAAATAACTAAACCGACGCAAGAAAATTAGCAAATACAAATATTATTAAATTACAACCTATTTGCAAATTTTGCAACACAGATCACTATTTTGCGAATCGCATTCAAAGCACAGATCACTATAGACTAGATTCAAAGAGTATAAATCATCCTACTCTATGATCGCAATCACAGATTAATAGATCAAAGACAAAGACAAGACAAGAGAGACTTTAAGAATAAACAACAAAAACCACAGATTAATAGATAAAAAGTAGAAAAAGAACAAAGAGTAAGTAGTTTAAATGTATTGGAAATTTAAATGTATTATCTATGGAATTTGCCAATTTGGAATTTGGATAGTGGTTTCATTTCATGATTTCATATTTGTGGGTGATTGTCGTCTGTGGTTTCATGTTCATGGTGCTTGGTGATTACTCGATTTCTCTTTCTTTTCGTACATTAATTTAAAGTTATTTACGACATTTAATAATTCTTGTGTACTTTCAATCATTTTGATAATGTGCTCGTAAAGTGTACAACTAGTGAGCAGCGACATAAAATCAATGTTCGTACGTGGTTTGTAATTGTGAAGCTTACGATTTGAAGATGGCCAACAATCGTATACCGTCTGGTCCGAATACGCCCGGAAGCCAGCAGACACCCACGCAGCAGGGTATAAAAATATTCATACAGAGAGACTACTCTGAAGGGACTGCGGTCAAGTTCCAAACGAGGTTCCCACCGGAATTGGAAGATCGGGTTTGTGAAAGTTTCTCTTTGTTTATCAACCCGCCCCAGTTATGTACACCGTCATTTTTTGTCTTTATACGTGTAAAATACATTAATAAACAAGGTTTTTGAATAATAGTTTACTTAATACAACACATACAACATAGGCCAGTTATTTAGTCCAGCACCTGATTCATTGAATATAGGTAATCGTCTGGGCTTTTCTAATAAGAAATAATAAATGCCTAATATGGGCATGTCGGGTTACCCTACAAGCACATACTAGCCTTGACTTTGTTGTCTTGAAATCTATGATATTATTTTAAACAAGTAAGTAATTATCTAAAATAAAAGCTGCCATTTATCTAAAACTTAATTAGAGAATGTCTTAGCATTCCAAGGATGCATGGTGCATATGCCAGTGTCCATAGTGTGGCAGAAATAAAACCTCTGAGCAGTGCCAGCAACCTGTAACCAGTGACCCTACATGCAACTAGCGAGATAATCTCTTGAAGAGTAATGGAGTAAAGTCAACCAATTACAGAGCTACCAGAAATATTGCTATCTCTTTACCCGGAAATATCCCTATATCTAAAGATATGGGACTGAGAATTTTTTGCTGTCATTGGTTGAGATTTTGTCTATTTTTTTCACAAGATATGTCTCCGGATACATGTTAGCACCACAGGTTGTAGGACATCTGGTGGGAGGCTTCTGCTGTGGCTAGTTACCACCCTACCTTTCATTTCATTTCATCCTCCTCCTAACCTCCTGCTCCTAAAAGTTGGCCTGAATCCATCATAGGTTTCATCATCACTTACCATCAGGTGAGATTGTAGTCTAGAGCTAACTGGTAAAAAATAAAAAAAAAGGATATCATTTATTAACTTACAGAAGAGTATTCCCTCATAGGTTATATCTTCACTGACCATCAGGCTTGTCATTGCAGATAAGCCTTGGCCTTAATACCGTAACAAAATAATATTTATTTATTTCATTAGTATGGACAAATCCAGTGACACTAATAAAGTAGGTCACATCAAAGATACTTCAAGATCAAGATTATCACATCATTTCACACCTTTATTGATAGCAATATAATAAAAAAATGTCTTTTTACAGATAGACAGACAAACATTTGAATTTACAATGGAGAGATTGAATGAACATTTTGAAATGGCAGAGACGGCAGACTGCAGCACTTACTGTGAGGGGTGCCTGGCCTGCCTCACTGCTTACTTTATTTATATATGCACAGAAACACATTATGAGAAGGTAAGATGATTTATTTATAGTATTAGTTAACAGAACAAGCAGTTTGTTCATCTAATGTTGAGCAGAAAGCCTTACTAATTCAACTCTTGGACTTATGTGCACTTTTCCCTACCCCTACCCTACCAATACCCCTTTAGGGATGTGAATAATTGATGTTGGTGGATTCACAGACAGAGTTTGGTAACATACACTGCAACAAAAATTTTACATATGTTAAATTTTTAATTTGACAAGTTTGTTTGTTTGGTATAACATAATCTCAGGAAAAAAAAAAATTTGGTTGAAAAATTAAAAAAAAAAAATTTTGAGTTAAAAAATGAAAAATTCTTTCAGCGTCAAATAGCCTGGATTAGAGGAAGGCTATATCAGTGAAAAATATACTTGTGTAACGCTGCAGGATACAGCTAGTACATAATGAATCACATGTGCATCATTCTCCTACAGAAGGGAACCCTTTTGACAAATTACAACTTGATATGATATTTCATTGTAGTGGGTGTAAGGCGTAGAATGCACTCGGAACTTGTCAAGTTTCAGTAGAATTCATCCAGTAGTTTCTGAATGAAATGTTTATGAAAAATGCTTGTTAACTTTATTGTTTTTTCCGGCGTTTTTAATGCAGTATCTAATTTGACTCGTGACTCTAAGACCTCCCGAAAGCAGTTCCAATCTGTATGTCGGTTGAAAAGACTTTCAGGTTTTTCATTGTGAATAATGTTAGTGCTTACAGTTAGCAATACAGGGGTGTGGTCATAAATAAACATGGCTTTCATTTGTGCTTAAACTGGAAATTAATAAAAAATAGAATTGGTAATTAATAATAATAAAACCCTTTATTCAGAAGTATGTGCTTTAAGGCAAAAGTCTACAATCATCTCCACAGTTTCATGTCCCTCGCAGCCCTACTTTAATCTCTTTATTTCTATCGATTTCAGCACCTCAGGAAAATATCAAAATTCATAGCAACACAGAACGAAAGAGTCTACAACCCGAGAGGTATACATATAACCGATCCAATACTCCGTGGGTTACGAGTCATTGAGATAACCATAATAGACGTCCCAAACTGCCAGAGTCCTACGGGTAACTCGACTAACTCACAGCTGAGGCACACTTGACCACCACACGAGAACAGGGAGTTCTTTATGTAACAATTAAGATATTGGTTTTAATATGTTTGGTGCTTCGTCGCTCACATTAATATGGACATAGAAATAACTGTTACATCCAAACACCATTTTAAATTATAGACATGTTACGTGCATTCAAAATCAGCACACAAAGTGATCCGAATTTAGTTGCCTCACTGACACACACATGCAACATTTTATGTTTATGTTATATTTATGTTTTACACTTATTTTACACACAAATCGACACTATTTAGGTATTATTTGTTTCTAACTTTCGTTGTTTACTATTTTATTAAATGAAATTAAGACAATTAGCCACTTTTCTGCACCTCAGTTTAGATGTCTAGTAACTTGAGTGAGGAAATCCTCACAATAAGCGTTTTCTCAAGGATCAGTGCCTTCTGTTTCTGACCTTTTTGAGGTGTTGTTTGAAGCTTTTCATTAAAACACCATTGGCTGAAAGTACATGAGCAATAATAGTTGTTAAATAAACATTATATGTATATTATGGCGGTAATCATTATTATTAAAATGTTGAATGATTATGTTTGTCACTATTGAAGTTAGCCATTCATCAGCCAATTACAGATTTCAAGCTAAAAAGATATCATGAATATATTTTAATAAATAATTTATATTATGTTATCTATACTAATATTATAAAGCTGAAGAGTTTGTTTGTTTGATTGATTGAACGCGCTTAATCTAAAGCACTACTGGTCTGATTTGAAAAATTCTTTCAGTGTTAGATAGCCCATTTATAGTGGAAGGCTATTATCCCCGTATTCCTACGGGAACGGGAACCACGCGAGTTAAACCGCCCGGCGTCAGCTAGTTTATAATATATATCAGAGTTAGGATGCTAATGGTCCATTTCCATTTCCAGTTCCATTGGTCCTGGACGTGAAATTCAAATTTTTTATTTACATCAAAACATGTGTACAAGTTGTCAAGAAATTCAGTGTAGATCACAGATTAATCAATACTAGGCAGATAGAGCGTACGAAACACGACGGTGTCGTAGCCGCTCTAAATACAAAATTCAAAACAAAAACATTCTCGAGTCATTACAACACGAAGCGTCGCGTCAGTAACTTTTTTAATATTATCCAAGAAAAATGGCGTCTTATATTTTTAAATATTTTAAAAACTGTTTAAAATTAAATAAGATGGAGTATTTTTTTTAATTGGTAATTTTTGATTATCATATTAATTAACCTAATTGTTGTAAGTATTAAATTTTGAAATACAAATTATGAAATAATTTTGTATATGCCATCCGCATATATCAAGGAGACGCGTGACGGCTGTTTTTTTATGGGTTTCACCGGCTTCAACACGCTGCTGGTAAAGACTCATTCTGTATGATCTTTATTCTATGGTGTAGATACAATGTTTTACCTTTACTGGCAAAATATTGTATCTTATCATGACCAGAAATTACATTATGACCAGAATATCTGATGGTCAGACTGTTTCTTAAGTTTACAAAACAAATTTGAAACTGTCATGTCTTGTAAGGGGATGAATTATAAAATAAACACATATTTTCGAAATCACGATTATTTTGCAATAGGCATGTAAAAATTAGATAACCGACTTAAAGTGTCTCATCTTCTCATGATAATGTTCTTAACAATCAATGATAATAGATAACATAATATTTTATCTATATAAAATTTTCAAGTATTGTTTGATAAGGGATCATGGAAAAAATCGGGTGTGGTGGTGTCAAGATGTACAACCATAGATTTCAGGTCATTGGACACATATCAACTCTGTATCACTTATCGGCTGAGATGAGACAATTGCATTACGGTTCCGTTTAGTGAGCGTTGCAGTAAAGAAGTTCATATAAATCAGATTCTCTAGCGAAGGGTTGACACGAAGCTAAGGGTTTACTGAGACATTATGATATCCATGGAAACTATAAAAAAATAGGTTTAATAGTTGTACATTTGAGTATCTTCAGATTAATTCACTATTTTTGATGTATGTTAGTTGTCACGTACGAAATTGGGATTCTACCATCGATCTCCTATTAAAAAGTAGATGCGCAATCAGCGACCATAAAACGTCTCCACTCAATGAGTGCCAAACACAACTTCTTGGCACTCAATTCAAGTAGTTGCATTTGCAAATTCAACCTTAAACTCAATCCTTAAGGTTGAATTTGCTCTGAATTTGGGATTGTATTGAAAATTGGACATTTAAAGGCTTTTAGGTATAATTTTCTTTACTCATAATTCTAAAACTGTCAAAGCAAAATTGGGCAGCTTTTAAGTGAAATTTTCTACATGATTGTGTGTCCTTTTATTATAAGAGGTCAATGGATTCTTTGTAACAAATGTCATTCAGTGCTTACTGACAACCCTTCGTGGATATCATACATTTATTTTAATAGGTTGTTAATAAATACCAAATTAGAGAACAGGCCAGCGGGAGTGTGGAAACATGCTATTTTCAAAACCACCACAGTCAAACTTCATAATTCAGTACCTACAGATCTCACAATAAGGCCTAAGCTCTCAATTTCAGGCTTCGTAAAATGAGGTAGGCTATTATATCTGAGACAAATAGTGCTTTTTTAGTTAACAATCCCTTTCAATCTCAGACCAATTATAGAAGGACCTGTATCGCACTCATAGTCACGAACAAAATTGTCTGTCATTTTCTGAGGAAACGAGCTTACATTTGGTATATATCTTATACTAAATTAGAAGTTTTGGCCCGTTTTTTACACCAATCAACTACACAAAAAGGTATTTTTACGGAGCTCTTTAACCGACTAACACGATTGCAACTATTTAACATCGATTCTATAGAGACAGATTTTATAATTATCATTAGATCGTTGATCATATACTTTGACAGAAAAGTAACGTCTAACGAGGCAGGTCCTATACAATAATTGGTCTGAGCTTTCAATACAGTCCACTTTATTAAACTTCAAAAATTAGAATTTTCTGTAACAGTTGTTTCTGTGTCGTTTCATGTATACCATTTGATACACGAGGTCATTCCAATTGTTTGAGTATGTATTGATTGATTGACATAATATGATTGTTGGTATTATTAGATATGTATATAATTATTCATATGTTTTAGTGTTTACCAGTTATTTTTGCTACTGCTTTTTTATTGTAGATTAAACGAATTTACCTTAAGTGAAGTTCTATACTAATTATACGAGTGTTTTTAACTTATTAGATTATTTCTGTTATTTATTATTATTATGACACTGACCGACAACGTGTGATGTTACACATCCATCGTAGAATTTTCATCTCAGGGACTTGGCATTGACTGAAACAACTATCGGGACAATAATAGTTGACTCAACATTCCACATGGAGGTAATCTCGTGAGCAAGGTCCAAGTATACTTTTTGATACTTTTTCCTTTTTAGCTTTAACCAGATTATCGTTACAAATTACACAATAATCTTGAAGTCTTAAAACGGCGAAGTATAATTATTATAATATTATAACTCACTTCGTTTGGTTTATAAACCACTATCAAGTTTGATAAAATCATTATTGTGTATTTGTTATACTACATAATTAGGGCCAATGAAGATTTAATTTTTTTTACATAAACTCGATGGCTTTGAAACTATCACTCCACACACACACAGTCCAAGGCTTAACAGTCAAAAGGACCACATTATAATCCAAAAGTTCTAGGGTTCAATTCTCGCTCGATTGAATATTTTCATACCCCTAACACTAGCTTTTGATTATGTTGGGATTACTAGTCATATTTTAAAGATATTTTTAATAATACATTCAGATTTCTAATCTATCTTTAAAAGCACAGGTAATCTATCTTTCTTATCTATCTTTATAGGTAATAACAACAACTTAGATTTACACTTTGTAACCAAAATGATTGGTCAGATCAATGTATCAAAAATAACTGGTAGATACTAAACTAAAATGTATGTAAAATCATAAACCACACTTTTTGTGACATGAGCACCTAATACTAATATATTAAAACCAATTGCGTATTTTAAGTACCTAATTAAATAATAAGTTAATTCGCTAATATTGACAAGTTGCTGCGAATGTGGAATGCTGAACAAATATAGACATTTTTAGGATGCACTTTTAAAAATATAACTTATAGGTATTGACAGAGGTCCGAACTAGGATCAATTTAGGATTTTATATTATTTAAATTAGTTCAGGTTTGCTTTGGTGGTAGAATTTATGTGATGTTCGTCACATGTCCGGACTCCCTATAAGGATAGCTAAAAAAAACGAAAATATAGAAATATGCATAGCTGAGATTTTTCTATCGAGTTCTTAATGTATATGCCTATAGCATTCATATCTTTTTTTTTTTTATTCTTTACAAGTTAGCCCTTGACTACAATCTCACCTGATGGTAAGTGATGATGCAGTCTAGGATGGAAGCGGGCTAACTTGTTAGGAGGAGGATGAAAATCCACACCCCTTTCGGTTTCTACACGGCATCGTACCGGAACGCTAAATCGCTTGGCGGTACGTCTTTGCCGGTAGGGTGGTAACTAGCCACGGCCGAAGCCTCCCACCAGCCAGACCTGGGCAAATTAAGAAAATCTCAATCTGCCCAGCCGGGGATCGAACCCAGGACCTCCGTTTTGTAAATCGACCGCGCATACCACTGCGCCACGGAGGCCGTCAAAAACATGATAACAGTGATGATGATGATATAACAGGCATTTCAACCTACCTAATGTAAATATTTGTGCAGCAACTAATTATGTACTATTTATATCTGATTGTGTGAACGAACTCCCTTATAAAATCTCTCTATCATAGTCGTACGATTGACCTAATAGGCGTTTTCACACACGAAATCCAGTGTTGGTAAGCTTAGGAAACAATTTTTAATAGGCATAGCGTGTGAGTTCTCACCAGCGCAATATATGTTATAATATCGTATGATGTTTGAGACGTTTGTATATAGACTGTTGAAAACGCCTGTAAGTCGATGGTTTTAACTAGAGAAAGGCACTGCATTTATGCATATATGATGTGCCAGCTTGCGATAGCTCTGTCCTATACGTCAAGTTGACGTTTATACGGACGGCAATGTGGATATTTATGATTGAATTTAGTTAAAAGTTAGTTAAGTTTAGAATTTTTAACTTATTTAAGTAATATTAATTTGAAATGTATAATAATTCATGGTAGATTTTATACGTATAACTTAGCCAGATAAAGGATTATAGAATTTTGAGGTAAATTATTGATTAAAATTACTATTATTTAATATTAGAAGGTAGTTTATATATTTTTTGTAACAAAATGAAAGAAGTAATGTTTTATTAATTTTATGTAGGTACGAGTATGGTAGGTGTGTTATAAAACACTATATGTTATATGTTAATTATTGTTATTTTATATATGTGGTTAAACAATGCGAGTGTATCGCGTGTGATTCATAGGTACTTGTTAAATTTTATTTCAGTCAGTGTTACCGGTGATGAAAATTTTACTTGAGTCGATTTTTGATTTTATTTTCTGTTTATCATATTTATAAAACTGTAAAAAAAAACATAATAATTTCATCATAATGATTCCAAAATACCATCGATCTCCTATCAAAAAGTGGATCCACAATCAGCGACCAAAAACGTCCCCACTCAATGAATGCCAAACACAACTTCTTGACACTCAATTCAGGTAGTCGCATTTGCAATATCAACCTTAGACTCAATGCTTAAGGTTGAATTTTCTCTGAATTTGGGATTTTATTGAATGTTTGACTAGGCCTTTAGGTATAATTTTCTTTACCAACAATTCTAAAACTGTCAAAGCAAAATTGACCAGTTTTCAAGTGAAATTTTCTACATGATTGTGCGTCCTTTTATTATAAGAGGTCAATGTAAATTACAAAAGGTTATCACTGAATGAAGCAGAAGATATTTTGACTGTTTCTAGACAGAGCTCAATTATTTTATTTAGGGAACTTAGTTATATTGCATTGACAAAGTACACTTAACGTGAAAAGTCTGGGAACATATGTCAATGAATCACATGTGAGTCTTTATAATGAAATGCATTTCAAACAGTGTTATTAGTAACGAGCTAGTTTTTTATTAACCGACTTCAAAAAAAGGAGGAGGTTCTTCCAGAAATAAACTAAAAAGCGAAAAATAACATCGTATGTGCTACCTTTTACCGTTATACGTGACTGGCTTTGCACCGCCTTCAAAGTGATCAGAAGGTAGCACATACGATTTTATTTATCGCTTTTTAGTTTACTTTTGTGATTTTGAAGTCAGTTCAATTTTATTGTTAAAAAGATTTTATGTAAACAATGTTTTCTTTTTAAAATGAATATGGGTCCTGTTTCTGTTTGTGTGACCTTAAATAAGATTTTCGAGTCTCCTTTACGACATCTACGTCGCAAGAACAAACTCATGATTGAGATCTAGATCGAAACTGTTTATATTACTATTTTAATTTTTTTACAGATTGGGCGAATTCATTTTTAATTATTTCTTTTTAATAGGGATGATGACAGATTAGGCGAATTCATGTTTAATTATTTCTTTTTAATAGGGATGATGACAGTTTTTTAAATTGTATATAAAATATGAATATGCTAATAGTAAACCAATTTTGTAAAATTAACATGTGCGATCATTACTTTCGGAGCTACAGGGATTTAAAGGGTCAGATTTGCGGCGCTGCCGTGGATCCCTGATAAACGCCCCATACAAAATGGTACGAACTAATGACGTCGTAGGTAATGTAATGTTCGTTAGATTTGTATGGACGTTCAAACAAAATTACTAATATCTTTGTTATTTCTGCGTTTATGTTTATAGTTCATGTATTAAAAAATGTTACATTTAATGTAAATAAGCTAAAACTCCATTAATTTTCATCTAATTACGATAAAAGATTTTTAATAGATTTTGAAATTTTATAATCTTATTTATTTTGGAAATATCTAGGAAATCTTTGCTTTTTATGTATAAATTAGTTAACATTGACCTTATTTACCCAAATTTATCATACAAATCATTATATTCAAACCTAGTCATCATCCCCATTGTATCTGTACAGCTCGTGCGGAGTAACTTGACAGCTGGCTCGAATGATGTTTGTACTGTGATTGTTTGGTTGTGTTTGGTAGCCAGGCGTCAAGTTAATGCGCACGAATTATAGTGATATTTTATTAACAACGACATAGTGAAGTCAGTTATTTTCAATGATGTTGACATGGACGACGGAAACGGATATTAACTTTAGTAAAATCTTCCTTAGCGTTATATTCGGTAATTTAAATTAGATTATATTTATTATACCCGGATAAATAAATTAATTTCTTACCATATTTTAATAGATCCTAAAAATATTTTTAGTGATATTTATGTTATAGATATAAGGCAATGTATATTATTGTAAAAAATATTTCGATTTGTATAAATAAATTATATTAGAAAGATAATAATTGTGATTTTATTTCAAGCACTGACATACCTTGTAGCTAATCTATATTATACGTAAGTAAAGTGTGTGATGTTGTAGGGGGTAATCTCTGGATCTACTGAACCGATTTTGAAAATTCTCTTACCACTAGAAAACCACGTTATTTGTGAGTGTCGTACGCTATATTTCATCCCCGTATCCTTAAGGGAACGGGAACCAAACGGGTGAAACCGCGGGGCGTCGGCTAGTTACTATGACCGGGACCTACAGATTAATAATATCTTATATCCCCTTATAGAATCCTGACTACGCCCTTGAGAATTGCCTAGATATTGGATAGTGACCCTTATCCTGAAATCCTTATCAGAATCCTGGCTACACCCTTGAGTACCTAGGCATTGGATAGTGATTAAAATTGTGGTCATCCTAAGTCTTTCTGGTAGGCTTATATGTATTGTTAAATGGCAATACAGATTACATTACAGTCTTAGACGTAGTTAGATGTAGTTGTGTGTTAATAAAAATATTGAACGCCTACATAAAATATAACCGCAATTTTCTATGAAATTTTCAACAGTTCTTTACAGAACAAATTATAAACGTTTTGTGACTAAGTACGATTTCTTCGTAAGTTGTTTGTAGTATAGGTTTGGTTCATAATGTTTGTTATTCTTTCACGCCGCAACTACTGAATGATTTTGGCTGAAATTCGGAATGAATATAGGTACCTACTTATTATAGATACATATTGAAACGAAAGAGCGATATTCACAAAAATTTAACAGTATTAGATATGTCGAAACTGAGGCGAAAAAGTGGATAAGTAATTACATATCTGAATTTCATTTAAGTAGTCTCACTTTAATAGTAGGAAAACAACGAAAGTTACTTAAACAAATAATCCTACAGTGGAGCTAAATTATGATCACTTTTTGCGGCGATTTTGTAGACACGTAACATCCATTGGCGTATCTAGGATTATTTCCTAGGGTGGGCCTGCCCCCCTACATGCAGTCTATTATTAGTAACATAATAGAATTCCATATCGGTAACCTACATCCTAGGGTGGGCACAGGTCCATTCTAGGGTGTGCACGGCTCACCCGGCCCCCCGCTATATACGCCTATGAACATAGCTAATAGTACTAAATCGTTGGATACACTACACTCCTTTTGTTGGAAGCCGAAATAAATTAAATACGAGTGAAATTTCAACACTGACGCTACGGGAATCTAGTTGCAATGATTATTATGTTGTAGGTAACAGAATCTTCATGTCCCATAAATTGGTACCCGAAGCATCAATTTTCTCGCGTCTGAAATTCGATCGTAATTCGTGTAGGGCGAGTCGTAAACATCGCTTTATGACATCTAATTACATGACGTTATTACTTGGACGTAGGCGGCAGCTATTGTGTCCGGGAATGGTACAAAACAGGAATGAATTTCACCTTATAGTCATACTAGCTGACGCCGCGTGGTTCCCGTTCCCGTAAGAATACAGGTACAATACATAGCCTATAGCCTTCCTCGATAAATGGGCTATCTAACACTGAAAGAATTTTTCAAATCGGACCAGTAGTTCTGAGTTTTCAATCAAACAAACCAACAAACTCTTCAGCTTTATAATATTAATATAGACTAGCAGTTGCCCTGCGGTTTCATCCGTGTAGTTTCCGGTCCCAGGGATAAAATATAGCCTAAGCCACTCACAAATAACATGGCTTTCTATTGGTAACAGAATTTTCAAAATTCAATTCAATTCGGTTCAGTAGAATCCTCACAAAACCTCTTAAAACCGACATAAACCACTAAACCTACACTATATGCATCATGTGGCTACCTTTAGATAATGTTTCGATGTACTAGTTTTTAAATTTTTGACTTTTTACCTTAACTACAATCTCACCTGCTGGTAAGTGGTGATGCAATCTAAGATGGAAGAAGGCTAATTTGTTAGGAGAATAAAAATCCACACCCCTTTCGGTTTCTACGGTACGTACGTTTCAGTACGTCTTTGTCGGTAGGGTGGTAACTAGCCACGGCTGAAGCCTCCCACCAGCCAATATGTACATCTATGTATTTTAATACTTACCTACTGTAGGTATACATATATTTGGTGTTCCAAATAATGAACAAACAAATAAATATTGGTGATTACGCCTATGCTTATAACTTACTAAAGCAAGTAACCTATCAAGTTGTAAACCTGAGTAGGTAACTTAGTTACTGCCATCATAATTAGAACCGTAAACTGTGGCGGCGTACCCACGTGTCGAGGGTCTAATTAAACTGGCCAGTTTACAACTTGGCAGTAAAGTAAGCAATATGCTATGTTGATTGATAAACGAATTGGTCCCGATATAACTTGTAGGCAACGATATTATAAACTATAGATATGTTATGTGCCTACAAACTCACCGCAAAACGTAAACCGAATTTAGCTACTCAACTGAGCGCACACATGTACAATTTTGTGTTTAATTCCATTATAATAAGTATATTTATATACAGGGTGTCCTGTAAATATTACGACATACTTTACAAGATGACAGCTGACATCAAGGTTTACTAAAATAACGCAATATATGTTAGACGAGCGTGGTGGGTCTTAGCTTCATATCCCACCTCAGTCGTAAAGTAAGTTGATAACGATGAAACTCATTCAATTACGACAACACCAATATTATTATCAACCCATATTCGTCTCACTGCTGAGCACGAGTCTCCTCTCAGAATGAGAAGGGTTAGTCCACCTCGTGGGCTCAATGACTTCACACTTCGAATTGGCAGACTTTACACACGCAAAGAATGAAGCTAATTCTCAGGTAGTGCTTACCTGAGAATTTACTTACTTAACCCGTTTCTTCACAATGTTTTTGCTTCACTGTTTGGCACACGTGATATTTATTTTCTTATAATTACGACATAGAGACTAGAGTTGTATAATTGAAATACTCGTATAGTCAGTTTGCAGGAAAGCACAAAGCTAACCTTTGCCTTTTGAAAAATCTTTTAGTAATGACGTTCGTTTCAAAGTTGTTTGAGTTTCCACAGTCGTTCGACAGTTCCTTTCAGTTAAGCAGGAAAATGAGAAAAATCACTTTTCTACCCCCTACCAAGTGTATTCGTCAGTAACCAACCACCTCGGCTCACTGTTGAGTACGTCTTCTTAAAGAATAAGAGGGGTTTGCAAACTTCACTCAATTCTCAGGTATGCAGGTTTCCTCACAATGTTTTTCCTACACCGTTTGAGTGTTTGAGACACGTGATATTTGCACATACATAGTTGGAGCTGCATGCCCCGGACCGAATTCGAACCTGCGACTGAATCGAAGGTAGAGGTTATATCCACTATCTATCACAAATATATAGTGAAATATTACTACATTTTATTTATTTAGTGGACGCCCGCGACTTTGTCCGGGTGATAAAATAAAATAGGATGTAGGATGTGTTTGTGATACTAAAAAAAGAATTAACTTAATTTCTTTCTTTCTTTCATTCGATAGGTATTCAGTTTTTTTCGAATCCCGCGATAACCACGGATTTTGCCGGTAAGTATTATATCAGTAAGTTCTGGTCCAAGGTCTAATTTATATCTAAATCAAATTTCATCCAAATCTGTACAGTGGTTTAGTCGAAAAAGGCAAATAGACAGGCAGGCTTAGGTACCTTCGCATTTACAAAATTAGTATGAACTAGAGGAATTGTATAGAAAGTCCTTAATTTTTAATTTCCTTAAAATTTGGTAGTAATGTGTACCTTTTAACAGAAAAATACTAAAAACAATGTCATTCAGGATTTTTAAAAATTCTAGCCCTTAAATGTATTTTATTAGCACCTTCGCATTTACAAAAATAGTATGAACTAGCGGAATCGTATAGAAAGTCCTTAATTTTTTAGTTTCCTTGAAATTTGGTAGTAATGTACCTACCAGAAAAATACTAAAAATAATGTCATTCAGGAATTTTAAAAATTATACCCTTAAATGTGTATTATGTATTAGTAATTTAAAATGTAATGTGATTATGACCTTTTATTATTGACATGTGTTTCTCTCTTTCTATGTATGATTGAGTCCTTGTTAAAGGGGGTTGAAGATAGAAAGGACTTGGGTACGATGTTATTTTTCGCTTTTTGGAGTAAGTAATGCATCTTTAAAGTTTTTTTGTCAAAAAGATTTTATTTGTTTCATGTCTACGCTGATTCTAAGCCCACGCTAACGAAGTCGATGGCAAGTCGTGAATAATTGTTGTTTACCATAGTAGGGGTAAATCACGATTCATTTGGAAGTACTTGAAGCAAGAGTTAAGATTCCTTCCGGCCATTCGTTACGACTCCTTTGTGGCCCACGTTGTACCCTCTTCACCTTTAAATTTTACTTTACATTAAAATAAAATGAAAATGTGTTTTAGTATAATCGTGTAAATAACTATAGGCACAAAAAAACAGTTATATTGTAATCACAAACCAGTCACTTCATTTTTATTTATTTTTATTATTAAATAACACTTTAGCTCTTGATTGCAATCTCATCAGCTGGCCTATTCACTAATTTGGTCTTTATTAACAACCTATTAAAATAAACATCACATCAACTGCGTATTTTATGATATCCACGAAGGGTTGTCAGTAAGCATCTGATGGAGGTCATATCCACTGGGCTATCACTGCTCTTACCTGAAACCTGCATACCAGAGAATTATCTTCATTCTCTGCGTATGTGAAGTCTGCCAATCCGCATTGGGCCAGCGTGGTGGACTATTGGCCTAACCCCTCTCATTCTGAGAGGAGACTCGAGCTCAGCAGTGAGCCGAATATGGGTTGATGACGATCTGATGGAACCTCTATTTCTTATATGTCTACTAACATAATACGTCAAAGTTAGTGAATAGGGATGATGACAGTTTTTTTTAATTGTATATAAATTAAGAGTATGCTAATTGTAAAGCAATTTTGTAAAAGGAACAGGGTATCTGCGATCATTACTTTCGGAGCTACAGGGATTTAAGGGGTCAGATTTGCGGCGCTGCCGCGGATCCCTGAAACACGCCTCATACAAAATGGCACGAACTAATGACGTCGTAGGTAATGTAATAATCGTTAGATTTGTATGCGCGTTCAAACAAAATTACTAATATCTTTGTTATTTGTGCGTTTATGTTTATAGTTCCCATATTAAAAAATGTCACATTTAATGTAATTTCATCTAATGAATTTTCATCTAACTACGATAAAAGATTTTTAATAGATTTTGAAATGTTATAATCTCATTTATTTAGCAAATATCCAGACAATCTTTGCTTTTTATGTATAAATTAGTTAACATTGACCCTATTTACCCGAACGTATCATAAAAATCAATATATTCAAACCTAGTCATCATCACCATTAGCCGGCACATATTACGACGATGCAGTCCAGGAGAGTCATATCCACATACATTAAATTCGCAAATATAATGTATACTGACTATGTGCAGTACATTATATATATGCATATATACCTACTATATGTTTTGATGCACTAATTACTTTGCCAGGTAACAAATGAGCGGCGACCTTTATTCAAATCAAGTGTGCCCCAAGTCGTCGATGTTAATTATAAGATATCGAAGAGTTGAGTTGAGAGTTCAAATTGCTTTTGTTCCAAAGTTTGTACTTGGCCACCTACAAGTGTTATCACGGCGAAGTTATAATCGATACAAAGTCGAGATCGGTCTTGAGATCAACTTAGGGCGTATTCACACAGAAAGCAGGTTGCCTGCGCCGATCTACCAGCGTATAGCGCCGATCTATCTGTTTGAGATATTTAATTTCTTAAGATGCACATAACTGAAAAGTTTGTACATGCCCCGGATCGGGTTCAAACCTACGCCCTCCAAATTAAAGGCAGAGGTCATACCTATTGGCCTATCACATCTTTTATGGGTACCGCCAGCCAATTCACTAACTTTAACGTATGTTAGCTACCTAATAGGTATAATAATTTTTTAAGATAAAAATTGTTACTAATCTTACTAACTCTTCTAGATTAATTATCAAACTATGTATTAACCGAAATAAAAAGTTATTTATTTATTTATAATAACTATTAAATCAACAACAACTGCATTTATCGTATTCCGTAAGGGTCATTATTAACAATAATCATAATATCAACTGGACATCTACTCATCGGATAAACTATAAGAAATTGTAATGTTGTCATAAATTGTAAATTATAATGCTGTAAGATTTTTTTTAAAAGAGCAACAGTTGAGTTTCTTGTCGGTATCTTCTCAGCAGAGCCTGCCTTCCGAATCGGTGGTAGAATCATTACAAATAGTTGACTGAAGAGTCAAAAGTGCTTGTAAACTGAGCCTACTTGAAATAAATGATTTTTGATTTGATGACATTTTTACCTGTAGGTAATCTGAATGTTTATCAGTTAGCGTTAAATAAATAGTGAATACGAAATCACGTGACTTAAGAATTGCTAACAATAGCCAGTTGATGAATTTCAGAATTTTCATCACTGTGTTAGCACCGCCTTTAAAGTGATCAGAATGCAGCACATACGATGTTAACGATAACTGAAGGTAAATTAGAGCGATTTAAAAGCATAATTTCTTCAAAAATTCCAAGTCTTTCATTTGAAAATAGTCACCCAGACAGGCTATTTGGTACGCTGTTCAAGACAATAGACAAAGAGTTTTGTAAAATTTTTAACTTTAAACGTATTAATGTTACTCAAAAATTAAAGTTTAGCGAATGGGCTACTGTAGGCATTTACAAAAGTAGAGACAGATTGTACGAGTTGTACGAGGAGAAACAGTATAATCAAACGCGAACATATTTAGAACATGTAAAAAACTATTCAAAAATTTTCAAACGTGTTTGTATTCTTGCAAAATCATTACACATCAAAGATAGAATAATAAAATCTGAAAACAAGGTACAAACAACCTGGAACATAATTAATAAAGAATCAGGCAAAATTAGACCACGTGATATGAGTTTTGAATTAATTGTCAATGATAAAAAGATAAACACCGATAACGAGGTTGTTAATGCCTTTGAAGACTTTTTCCAGAATGTTCCTATCTTGTTAACAGATTCACTGGACTCTTCTGCTACGGAAGCCCAGAGGATATTAAGAGGCCATGTTAAAGAGTGCAACGTTCTTTTTGAATTTCATCATATAACTGTATCAGACATTAAAAAAACTTTTAAACTGTTAAAATTAAAAAGAACTGGAGACATGTGGGGCATGTCAGTGAAAGTAATATCTAACATCATTGATGTCATTGCTCCCCACTTAGCTATTATTTTTAATGAATGCGTGGATTTGGGTATCTTTCCGAACCTAATGAAACATGGCAAACTGTTACCACTTTTTAAATCAGGTGACAAAACTGATGTTAATAATTATAGACCAATTACAATACTGCCAACACTTAGTAAGGTTTTTGAAAAAATCATTTTAAATCAACTTTTAAGTCATTTTAATTTAAATAATTTATTTCACCCTGAACAGTATGGTTTTACTAAAGGTCGCAGTACAACTGATGCAGGTGCTAAACTTTTAAAACATATATATGATGCATGGGAAAATGCTAAGAATGCTATTGGTGTATTTTGTGATTTGTCCAAAGCATTCGATTGTGTTGACCATAACATTCTTTTACTTAAGTTAAGCCATTATGGCATAAAAAGTGTTGCACTCGATCTCATCGCCTCTTATCTTAGTGATAGAACACAAAAGGTATGCATAAATGATTCAAAGTCTCGCGGTTTTTCTAACACAATGGGCGTCCCACAGGGTTCAATTCTGGGTCCTTTTCTATTCCTAGTGTACATAAACGATTTACCACACCATGTTAGCGGCATCTGTGAGATAGTACTGTTTGCTGACGACACATCCCTAATTTTTAAGAGTGACAGAAGTAAAGATAATTCCGACGATGTAAACCGTGCCATATCGCATGTGTCGCATTGGTTCACTGTTAACAACTTACTTTTAAATGCAAAGAAAACTAAATGTATTGAGTTTTCATTACCAAATGTTATAAAATTAGATAAGTCTATAATGATCAATGGTGAAACACTAGAAATAGAGAATTCCACAGTTTTCCTGGGAGTGACCTTGGATTCTAAACTTCAGTGGGGTGCTCATATAGAAAAACTGTCAGGTAAACTCAGCTCAGCTGCTTTTGCAGTGAGAAAAATAAGACAGTTTACTGATGTTGATACAGCTAGACTTGTTTATTTTGCGTACTTTCACAGCGTAATGTCTTACGGTATTTTGTTGTGGGGCAAGGCTGCTGATATACATTCTATATTTGTACTTCAAAAAAGAGCAATTCGAGCAATATATCAACTAAAATCACGCGAGTCCCTTCGTCAAAAGTTTAAAGAAATAGGCATTTTAACAGTAGCCTGTCAGTATATATATAACAGTATAGTTTATGTGAGACAAAATATTAATTTGTACAAACGAAAAGGAGATCTAAACCCACGTCTTACTAGACACGGGCATAAGTTAGTTATTTCTGCATATCGTCTCCAAAGAGTTAAAAAATCTTTTGTGGGTTTGGGTGTACTCTTCTATAACAAGATCCCCAAGACTGTGATGGACTTGCCAATGCACAACTTTAAGCAATGTGTTAAAAAACATTTACTTAGTCGAGGTTACTACACTATTGATGAGTTCCTTAACGACAAAGGTGCTTGGAGGCCATTGGATCAGCTTCCACCTTCACACAGGAAATAAAACTATAAGAAATTGTAATTTAATTGTTATCAAATGTAAATTGTAATACTGTATGACTTTTTCAAAAGAGCAACTGTTGAGTTTCTTGCCGGTATCTTCTCAGCAGAACCTGCCTTCCGAACCGGTGGTAGAATCTTTACAAATAGTCAACTGACGTGTCAAAAGTGCTTGTAAACTGAGCCTACTTGAAATAAATGAATTTTGAATTTTTTGAATTTTGTTATTTTTCGTTTTTTAGTTTATTTTTGTGATTTTGAAGTTGGTTCAAATTTTTGTTAAAAAAAAATTATTTCTACGGGGTGGTATAAATAAAATGTCTTAAACAACGACATTTTCAGACGAAGGACAGGTAATGGAACTCATCAACGGTTTACAGTATACGTTGTGACTGGACTTGATCAATTTGTATCGATGAGAACTTTTCTGGTCTGGTTCTATTTTTTTTTTGGAAAGCAACGATATCACAACACTGTAAGTTGAAGTACAGAATGTGGGTGCTCATATCCACTTCTTTATGTAGCGGTTATCTGCGCTGGTTGATCGACGCAGACAACCTGCGTCCAATGTGAATACGCCTTTAGACACGATTGAGGAGTATGTAGTGAGTCCCTTGCGACGCGCAAAATACGCCGTAAAAAGATGGGATGGAAAAAACGGTCCTAAAACAATAGAACATTATTATTTTTTATCATTTCATGTAAAACTATTGTTCCTTCTCTGAAAATACCTACTCGTAGGTGCTGAATTGTTGGAAAGACATTAAAATGTAAAAGTTACCTCCTTTATTCTTCGAAACAATAACACCGGGTAGGAACTGAAAGCGACCAAGTCTTTCACGTCGTGTTCAGCGGAGCGGGCAAAAGTACAAACTTGGGTGTCTTTTGAAACATGAATCGCGAGATTGCTGAACAAAACAAAAGACTATTATTATAAAAATATCTTCCAAGAGAGTAGACGAGGATTTAGAAATGCCAACGAGTAACCAGTGGCTCAGGAGTCAGAACATCATCATTTTGTGGAAGAAATAATGTTCAATAAACGACCGATTGCGGATTTTCTTTGCATGTCTTCTTTTTAGGGTTCCGAACGTACGTAGTACAAAAACGGAACCCTTATAATCTCACTTGCGCACATTTTAAGGTTTGTCTGTTTTCAAGCTAATGTATTGGACCAATCCAATTGAAATTTGGTACACATATCAATTGTAGTGACCCAAATACAGGGATGTATCGTGAATAGATAAAATATGTGGGGCACATAAGATGGAAAGTTGTATAAAAACTTTTACAAACTTCATTGTGTGATACATCAAATGAAAGGTCTTGATAAGAGAATTCTAAAAATATTTTTTTTTGGAATTTAAAAAAAATGCTTTCAAGTTATTTAAATAAATAGACGACAATTGACCATGCCCCTTTTCTCCCAAACTACTATATGTAAAAATTAGAAAAAATTACAGAAACTAGCTTGTTACTTGAAGATTTTCAGAAAATTTTGAAAGGCTGAAATTTTTGAATATGAAGGTCACTTCTAGGGGGGCAAATCTTTTTTCAGATGAAAAAAAAAATCTTTTTTCAACTGCATCGTATGATACATCAAACGAACGTGCTTGATAAGAGGATTGTAAATATATTTTTATTGTAATTTTGAAATAAATAGTTTTCAAGATATTTAAGAAAATAGACCATTTCCCCAAAGGTTTCCTCACGATGTTTTTCCTTCACCGTTAGAGACACGTGATATTAAACTTCTTCAAATGCACACAACTAAAAAGTTGGAGGTACATGACCCGGAGCGGATTCGAACCCACACCCTCCGGAATCGGAGGCAGAGTTCATATCCATAATGATGCTCTACTTGTACTTGACTTATTGTTTCACTATTACTATTAATTTATTTGAATTGATTATTTTTAATTTATTTTGCTTGTATAGGTATATTCGTTTTTATTTAAAGATGGTTATATGATATGATTGTTGGGTTGTAATTATTATATCTGATTGCTCGGGAAACGTATTGAGAAACTGTATTGTTTCTCTGGACATATTTCATGTAAATAAATAAATATGTAGCTACTTACCGCGAGGGAGGTATAAAATATATCAGCTTACAAATGTACGATCCCTCAGAGGGTAGATACGTATACTAACCACCCATATTGATTTCATACGTCCCTTCTATCATAGAGAACTACTAGGTGTCTGACAAGGCACTAAGGCCTCGGAGGAAACTCGTGCTCAACAGTGAGCCGAATATGGGTGATGATGAATGATGATGATGATGATGATTACTCGATGATAATTATATTATGTAAATTTAGCTTTCCGCGGATGTATTTTTTTTATACTTATAGGTAGCGGTTTAGTGGCTTAGGCGTGACCAATAAACAAACTCACAGTCATATTTATAATCTATTTCACAGTCAAATGATATAATTAACAATTTGTCTACATGAATCAAACAGTAGTACAAGCCTACAAGCACGAGGGCTACTATCAACTTTAACCTAGCGATCCAAATCCGACGCTAATTCGTACCATGACATCTCCTAAACTGAATAGCATTTGAATCGTCTATTGTGAATGAATGATCGACATTTGTCTCTGATCTGCGGTTGAATAGCAATATGTTTGAGAGAGACAACGCTACAAAAAGTCAAAAGAAAAGCGCGAACTTTGAATTTATTTTGGTTTTAACTTTAAATTGTTAGTTTATCTTAAATATTACAGTTAAATTACTTAACAAACAATATATGCTGTTAGTATAATATAAGTTACGATTTATTACGCAGTGTAGGTGGACTGACAGAAGTACCTACCTACCACTTCAATACAAGAATTTTAAGTGGTATTTTTTATAGAGAAACACGAGACTTAGAGGTAGTTCGCCACATCTATGTTTACACTTCTCAAGCCAGAACATTTGGCTGCAAATGACCCTAATATTTTGTCAAAAAGTTGTTTTAATATATTATTTTATGAAACTTTTGTCTGGCACAGAAAGCACAACGTACCTATTTTTTATTAATACACTGCACTTACCTGCTACACGCATTGCATTTTAATTACTTTACTAAATCCACTGCACCACATTACGCACTTTTTTGTTTACGCACATACGGCTTATTAAATTAGCACCATTTCTATAGACATCCACTATAAATCAAACAAAGGATCCTTTTGTTCCCAAATGAAGCGTCGTCTTTGTTTACGCGTACTTACTATTTATTTCACTATCGTTTTTCATAAAATCGCAAAGTATTATTTATCAAACATCACTACAAGCTTCCAGAAATTATTTATTTACCAAAAGTAATACTAATTTATTAATTTTTAATCAATCATAAGTAAAATACCTGAAAACGATTCAGTTCCAGCCACAATATAAGTAACTTTATTTGGTCGGCTCAGTTTGACAGCTTAACGATTCAGTTTAGGTTACAAGATGACTTCATAGTACGAGAAACCGTATGAATGGATTTTGTTAGCGACTCAGTTTAGGTTATTTTTCGCTACAGCATCAATTGGTCGGATATAGGACTTCGTGGTACGAAAAATCGAAGCAGTTCAGTTTAGGTCTGCAGTTGAGTCGCTATTATAGTTGATGGTAGGTATGCTGTAAATAAATATAAGGTACTTTTAAGCATGATCAAAAATTTTAAGAGCTTACGTACATAGATAAAACGAATGGCAGACACGTCAAGTCCCCTAGTGAAGTCCAACAGATTTCACGTGAGGGATCACGTGAAATCTGTTATTCCAATCCAATAACGATGAGCGATAGGTGAAAAATGTAAGAAACCTTAATTGTAGAGCGTACAAATAGCAACAAAAAAGTTTGGTCACAATTTTCCTATACAACGGAACGGAAAACTCAGTTATTAAAAAAAAAAATTCAACTCTTTTTTAAGATGGCGAAAAATGCACATAGGATATCATGGTCGAGAATTTGAAGTTAAACTTTTCAAGGGTCTACCCACGTCAGCTTTCTCGTTTGCATTTCTAAGTTGAATTTTCCGACATAACAACTGTATATAGGTATATTTGTATCTATACATATATGTACTTGTTTTCCACCATAGAAAATTTTGCTAAATGAAGTTTCAATTAAAGGCTCAATAACTCTACTCTGGTGAGATAACTGTAAGATTAAAAAAAAACTCTAAATGGGTCGGTCGGTTATAACTTAAACCTGATGCCGTATACTTGAGAAAAAGGGAAACCAAACAGAATTGCGCCGTAACGCGTTACGTGTACGAAGCGGTTTACCCTTCCTTAAGAAACTCTCACTTCAAGTAAAAGCCCTACATTTTAGCCAAGGTAACATAGTTTGTTTGAGCAGAAATATTATGGAAATTACCTGAATCATATTATTGGCTTTTGGTAAATACTACAGTATTTTTAAGCTTTCAGGTTAAAAGAAAAAAATCTCCTCCGTTTTTTGCTACTCCTAGGTATTCTTCTCAGTTTTTTTTTATTATTGTAAAAAAAGAGAATGTTTGCCTTATTTTTTAAAATATGACCAACGGGAATGTTGGTCATATTTTAAAAAATAAGGCAAACATTCTCTTTTCATATTCCTACGGGAACGGAAACCACGCGAGTAATTGTTGTAAATAATTATAGAGTTTTAAGGTTTGGGAGATTGTAGGGGTAATCTCTAGATCTACTGGCCCAATTTTTCTTTTACCAATAGATAGCCATGTAATTTGCGAGTGTCATAGGCTAAGTTTTACCCCCGTATTTCCACGGGAACCTGAAGGTAAGTGATGACGCAATCTAAAATGGAAACGGGCTAATTTGTTAGGAGTAGGATGAAAATCCACACCCCTTTCGGTTTCTACACGACATCGTACCGGAACGCTAAATTGCTTGGCGGTACATTGTTGCCGGTAGAGTGGTAACTAGCCACGGCCTGAGCCTCCCACCAGATCCCAGCCCAGCCGGGGATCGCACCCAGGACCTCCGTCTTGTAAATCCACTGCGCCATATAGACCGTCATAAAACTGAATACGAGCATGAAACCGCGGGGCGTTTGCTAGTCTTTTATAAAAGCGAAAACTCTCATCCCGAAAAATCGAGAACCTCTTAGTGTAAAAAGATTAGTCTGGTAGTTAGTATCTGCTAAGAACAACGACGACCAGTCGTGCGGGCCGGGTCTGCCAGTTGGGAACTTCGACGCAACACGTCTTTCATAATATTATGATGTCTTCAGTAAGTATCTGGTCATTGAAGAGTGCACTATGCAGCCACTATTCGTGCTCGGGGCCTAGTGCCGAGTGAGTGACGTGCCTTACACATTACGATTTTAATGGCGAGAAGCCTAACAATTACTGTGAAAATTAATTATGGTTTCATGAGTGCGAACGATTTTAGCACAACATATTTATGAAGATTTGAGATTAGTTTAATCTCACCACCGTGTCCTGTCTGCACTTTGCCGAAATTATCTAATCTGTGCGTATCGTTTGCAGTCCGCGTGCCTGGGCGGGCGCGGGGAATGAGGTGCGGGAGGGGGGCGCTCACGATTGGCCCGGTTCACCTCAGCTAAAGCCTTCAGTTCAGTCTGCCTCCGACCACCGTAGGGGGAGAACGCATGCCGCACCGGCGCTGCCCCATCCGTGTGACCTAACAACGCAAAATCTTAAATAAAACCGTGTGTGAAACAATAAAATCCCCCCTGTGTATTGTTTATTGGCACCTGTGACGTCATTTCGCCTCAACAAAGCACCACAATATCGGAAAACAACACGAACACGACGGTATCGGTGATACATACATATTTTTCGGGAAAAGTGAGTACCTACATAGAGTAAGATGTTTAATGTATTTGCGCTCAAAATGAGTTGAGGTTTGCATTATGTAATTGCTTATATGTTATTTGACTGACCCTCGTGTAGGGCGCGAGATAAAATGTAGAGTCGGTCTTCGTGAAGTCATACAAAAGACAACTGCATGCTCTTGAAAACGGCTTCAATCCAAAATATATCTTCTACCGTCCTTTATTAACCATGGCCGTAGATTAAGAGTGAAGACCGGACTAAACGATTTCCTGTGAACGATTTTCTGTACCTACGAGTAAGTGACTATAACAGCAGCGGATTTGTGATATCTCCCGCGCTTAGGAAATACATAAAAAGTCTATAAAAAAGCTGATAAACTAGGTATATCTATAGCTTGTAGCTGTGTATTATCCACAGCTTTAACAAGATACAAGGCAAGTAACGAGCAAGTTTTTCAAACATATTTGACCATCAACGGGATACCGGAAAATTTAATTATTTTTCTTTGTTCTTCCTTTATAACTCCTTAGTAAGTAATATATTGATGGTATGGTGACTGCTATACCTATCACTTACGAAACCTACTATCAGATCAGCCCCTGTAGCCAAGTGATAGTGATTCTCTTTCTACGGTCGGAAAGTCGCAAACGCTTCGAAAACTAGACATATGTATGGGAAAGACCGATCTTGATCACGTGACCTGTCAATAGCAAATGTCATTCCCATACATTTTTCTAGTTTTCGAAGAGTTAACGATCGTAGAAAGAGAATCTATGTGCCGCCTGTAGCCAAGTGGCACGTCGAATCTCTTTCTACAAACCCTAAGCTTCGAAATTATAAAAATGTATAGGAATGACATTTGGTACAGGTCACGTGATCAGTTGTCGATCGTATGTCATTGTCATACATTTTGTTAGTAATCGAAGCGTAAGCCTTTATAGAAAGGTCCAGACTAGACCGTCTTCGCTAACATGCTACACCATAGAACAGAGAACGCTAAAAGCTAACGCTTTTGTTACTTCTTATATCTGTGTGCTACACTGTGTTTATAGGAATTCGCTGGCGGACTCTGACTAGGGACTCTAAATCAACCAGCTAATTTATGTTTGGTTACAATTAATGGGGCTCTCTATAGTATGAATCTTCTATCACTCTTCTCATTCATAATCTATGAAGTTAAAAATGGAAATTTTGAATACTACCGACTGTCTGCAATAAATATAGAATAACGGCTATTTGAAATTCTTTCCATCATGAAAGAAAATCACCAATATCTTTGGATTGGTTAATCTAATCATCATAGTAGCTACAGATAACAACCATCTCAAATACGTCAGCGGTCAAACAAATAAAATCGCATCGGTCCATTCGTTTATATTCGAAAGAAAGAAAGTTTGGGAACCTCTGGTCTAGAGCTTTGCAGCTTCTAAAGTTTAGAAGCTGCAAAGCTCTAGACCAGATGTTCCCAAACTTTATTTTCTCATAGACCACTTGCAAAATCTAGCTGGCGGTGGACCTCTGGAGCTACAGCCCCCTTCCATTTCCCAAAATAGGAAAAAAATGCTTATATTATTAATATGTAACTATGGAAACTTACGTTGCGGTTCAGATCCAAACAACAAAATTATCAGTTTTCGATAAAAAGTGAAAATTAATTAATTCTTTGTGCTGTGAGTGGATGTAAAAAAGCAAAGTTGAATGAAAAAAGTGACCCCTAGACCCCTGTTGAATCTCCCGTGGGGACCCTTGGGGATCCACCTGGACCAGTTAGTGATGGTTCACAAAGTGGTCCAGGTGGAACCTCAAGAAGCCTCTGCAAGCAAGAAGTACTGAGGCACCCTGTTAACGATCAAATATGCTTGTCAAACTTTATTTGACAATGTTTGATTTGAAAAAAATACGTTTGATTTTACGAAAAGTTTTATCGTTTACGGGGTCTATAACACGGTTTTTTTTTTTTTACAAAAAACGCACTAATATTAAACAGGCTCGATTGACTGACTTCAAAGTAACCAGTAGGTAGATAATGTTATTTTTCGCTTTTTAGTTTTATGGGTACGTTTATGGTTTAAAGTCTGTTTTATTTAATTTCGATTGGTCATACTTAAGTTATAGCTACCATTTTTGAAAATAATCTACCTGAAACAGAATAAAAATCGGTCCAGTACATCCAGAATATCGGTAAACCACAGACAATAATTTTAATCTTTATAGCATAGGTAATAAGATTTATTTTTCCCTAACTTTACATTGTTTTGATAATCGTAGACTTTAGCCAGCGTGCGAAATATCGCACCTATTGTTTTTCCTTATTTAACATCTACCGGCCATTGTGCATTGTTTGAATTGAGATAAATAATTAATGTTATGTTGCGTCAATAATTGTTCCGATAGTTGTTTCAGTCAATGGTCTTATAGCGAAAAGCTTCGACCAACATCTTAAGAAGCTTTCACTTAGCTGTTGGATCAAGGGTCGAATACAGAAGGCAGTGATTTTTAAAGGCCCTACTCACACATCTGCCGCAGGGGCAATCTAGAGTGTAGGAGTGGGGATTACCCTTAATTGTGAAAATTCTTTTACCAATGGAAACTACATTATCAAGGTATAACATATGTTATAATTTTATCACCGTTTTTTCGCAGAACGAGAACTATGTGGTTAAAACCGCGGGGTTGGCAATAATGAAAATCAATATTCTATGTTTACGAGAATATCCAGTTAAAATAACTTACCTCTAACGGGTTAATTGATTTAACTCGAGCTCGTCGTTCGATTGACTTGACCTTTGCAAATTAATAGGAGCACGTTACAGGTATACCCACTCGGATTAATTGCCTCCATTGCACGTGTAGGGTTCAGCCTTACAGAATAATGGATTTTTTTAGGGTTCCGAACATATGCACGTAGTAAAACGGAACCCTTGTAAGATCATTGAAGTGTCCGAATGTCCGTCTATAACAGACAAGTTTCTCCGAATCTACTGAACTAATAGGGTAGTTGGCTCATGTCAAATTTAATATTATATAAAAAATATTAATTTTATATGGTACATGGCATAAGGGTCTGAAATAATGTCGATATTAATTATTAAAAGTTAAGGATTTCTTATAAAACTTGATTTAAATTTATGTAATCACGGCAACTGGTCAATTAAGTTAAATGGGGAATGCCCATACAACATCGGCTCCGAGAACCTAAGTACACACGGCTCTACCATGACCATTTTTGTTTCTACGCATTTCTTTATTTCAATCTGAAATTGTCTTCGTTCTCTTTATATCCCTTTTTACGTAGTCGTGTTATAGTTTTTAAGCTTAATTTTGTAATTCACTATAAGTAATAATAATATGCTTGCGATTAAATCGTTCTTTTTCGGCGACGGCAGCCTATTTCATGTTGAAATTAACCATGTACGCAAGAGATATTACAGAGCATAGGTGCATTCTCTATTCCCTCACTCTCATAGTCCGATGGGACGGCAGACACGACCGGTGAGAGATCAGTCTCAGGACTGACGGCTTTTCGTGCTCTCAGAGGCGAAGGACGAAGACGGGGTGAACCAACACAGCCGATTACCCAACTCCAGGCTGTTAATAAAATTTTCCTTATAAGAAAAATCCCAATAACGTATTTTTCTGGTGGCCTGACCTGGGATTCGATCCCTGGACCTCATCGTCCGTAACCACGGGACCAATGAGGAATTATATTTTACTATAAACAAATACTATCCACGGAACTTTGTATTGTTTCTGTTCTATTGATTATAACTGATAAGGTATCAACACTTGAGTCAAAGGAACGTTGCCTTTATCTACACGATACGAACCAACATAAACTGATGAGAACTAACACTTAAGATACGTATTTTACTACCTATGGCGCAGTGGTTTGCTGAAATTTATAACAATAAGGACTGGGATTCGATTCCCCGCTAGAAACTGACTGATAGCTTGCCGTGGTTCTGATGACATGTCTGGGACCAATGTGCCACCACATAAACCACTGTGGTTTACTTCTTTCTTGTTTCTTTCTTTCTTCTTTTCTCTTCAATAGAGTCCTAACGACCGAAGCCTCCCACCAGCCGGACCAGCAGGGTTATTAATAATTAATAACCCTACTGGTCAATCAGTCACTACATCGTTTTTTTTATCGTATTTTCGTTTTTGCAACAATTTAACATTATGTTTTCAACGAAATGACACAATTTTACATAAAATAACATTATTAAAGTAGTAGTGGCAGATAGTAGCGTTATTTTAACAAAAAACTGGTATTGACGTAATTTCGTTGAAATAATCATGTTAGATGATCGTAGAAACAAAAAAACATTAGCACTTAATGTAAAATAGTGCAGTCAAGCTTATTCCGTTGAAATAACTATTTTAAATTATCATAAAAACGAAAATACGATGAAAAACGATGTAGTGACTGCTTACTTGAATGGTACACCGAGTTACATAATAACCCCTACTGGACCAATTAAGAAAACCTCAATCAACCCAGCCGGGGAGCGAACCCAGGACCTCCGTCTGGTAAGTCCACTGCGCATACCACTGCGCCGGAGGCCGTCAAAGTATTATATTCAAATTATAGTTTTATACAAAGAGTCGAGCTTAACCGTGGACAGACAGACATAGCGAAAACTATAAGGGTTCCTTGTTGTTGACTACGGAACCCTAATAAAATGAACCTTCGACTATCTAGAGCTTTCATTTTTCTCATTTCTTGGCACTAATTCGCAAACGTTGAGGAAATAAAAGGTAAAGCCAATTGATCCGCATGGCACGTAACAAGCTGTACAAGTAAATTTGAACGCTAACAATGTAGAGTTAAGGATTATAATCGCTTAAGAGTCTTTATAATTCGTTTACGACATTACTTTATTTATTTACCGACTACGATAAGCTCTGCACTGCTGAGCTCGAGTCTCCTCTCAGAGCTCATATCCACTGAGCTATCACGGTAGGGTAACAAGAAAGTTTAGAAAAAAAAATCATTCATAATTCGTTTTTCGTTATTTCAACTTGATTTAGTTTACTAGCTCTTTTGCTGGTTGTAGAATCTCTACCACCAGTTTGGAAGGCAGGTTCTACTAAAAAGAGATGGCAATAAACTCAACAGTTGAATTTTGACAGCATCCTTGGCGATGGACAAAGGTCCAGGTTGAATCCCAGCCTGGGCTGATTGAGGTTTTCTTAATTGGTCCAGTTCTAGCTGGTGGGAGGCCATCTAACCACCCTACCGGCTAAGCGATTTAGCGTTCCGGTACGATGTCGTGTAGAAATTAAAAGAAGTGTGGATTTTCAACCTACTCCTAACAAGTTAGCCCGCTTCCATCTTAGATTGCATCATCACTTATCAGGTGAGATTGTAGTCAAGGACAACTTGTAAAGAATAAAAAAAAAATTACAAACAGCCCGACAATCTTTGTTTTTTATTTATTAATAAGTTAATATTGACCTTATTATCCTGAATCTATACTAATATTATAAAGCTGAAGAGTTTGTTTGTTTGTTTGATTTGAACGCGCTAATGTCAGGAACTACTGGTTTGATTTGAAAATTTCTTTCAGTGTTAGATAGCTTATTTATCGAGGAAGGCTATAGGCTATAAATTATCCCCGTATTCCTACGGGAACGGGAACCACGCGGGTAAAACGTCAGCTATACTAATAGCATTAACAACTGAGTCTTAGGGCCATAAATCATTTCTCTATATCTATCTCGCTTGCACTTATGGGTCTTATGGAGCCGTCTAGTGAAGGGTGTAACAATGAAAGACATATTATCGATAAGTAAAGTTTATTATCGTATCTTGTTCACAAAATTAAAAAAATTAACAATATTTGATTTAATATAATACATATTTCATATTATATAATTATTAACTAAATAAAATTAATCTTCATCTGAGTCTTCATCATCAGAATCTTCGTCTTCTGCCAAATGTATTATATATTAGTATCCATAGTGCGCAACGAGTAACACATGAATGTATTTATTTAATTGCAGTAAACACATTTATAGCAAAAAAAATACGCAATGCAATTACATTAGAAACCGACCAATCAGAATCGTCCAAATCATTATTGACTCATCATTAGCACGTGCGCAGGTAGCCGTTTATCGATAATTAGGGTGCGCAGGTAGGCGCGCTGCACATTCCTATCTTTTTTGACTTTTATGACCGGACGACTCAGATGATAATGCGCATACTATAGTTCATTAATATTCAAACCTAGTCATCATCCCAATTGTGTACGAGTATGTACACACAAACATTGGATTCCCACGGTGTTGGTATGGCGACCCCGCACCGGAAAGCGCAGTGTTGTTTGACCCCCCAGTAGGTGGACCGAGGATATCAAGCGGGTTGCAAGGAGCCGCTGGATGCTGGCGGCTCGAGACCGTTGTGCGTGGAATCCACACCACGCTGGCCCAATGCGGATTAGCAGACTTCACACACGCAGAGAATACAGAAAAGTAGAGAGTAAAGTTGAAGGTGCATGCCCCAGACCGGATTCAAACCTACAGCTTCCAGAATAGGAGGTAGAGGTATATCCACTGGGCTATCTTTGCTCTAGCACATACCTTGATACCTACCACATGAATTTACGAGCCGATTATGTGTATTTTATCTGTATCACCGACCATAAACGCAGCGCCAGATGCAAAGAACAGACTCGCATTATTTTGATAGATTAAAATTTATGCGCCATGAAATGAAAGAGGAATGTTTGTATAGGTATCCTCGAAGGTATCGATTAATACTCTCCATGCTTTTGTCTCGGCTCTGTTTAAACCTCATATTTTAAGTTTTCGCTAATGAACGTTGGGCTCAGTTGGCTTAAGATGCTCATCACGAGAAGACAATGGTTTTAGATCCGGCATTTAATAATTTGTTATTTATTACTGATAAGAAACAAATGATAGATAATGTTCACTTTGACACATTGACAAGTTGCCTATACCACAGCCTTACTCGATGTGTTCAGTGTGCCTAGTGAGAGTTTTCAATATTTTCATACTGTTACTATCACGTTGACGTAAATGCAAATGTATATGGAATTGAAACAGTTGTGCAGTAGTGCCACTGGATGGCGCTGTTTCAATTCCTTAGAAATTCGCGTTTACGTTACGTGACAGTAACAGTATCAAACTGCCACTAGGCCCTCTGTTTACTAAGAAACAAATTAGAAATGAAGGTAGAAAACGCGTGTCGTTTCATAAGTTATTTATTTCAAAGTATATTACTTATATCTTATTGATTTAAGCTTTTTAATCGAATTTATTTTAATTAATTTAAGAACAACTTAATTATAGTTATTACTAGCGGATGCCCGCGACTTCGTCCGCGTGAAAGTCAAAGTAAACTTTCAACTACCCGTAACTAGCTCTACCCCTACCCTACCCCTACCCAAGGTACATCTAGGAAACATTGATCTAGATAAAAGGCAGCTTAATGCAGTTAAATTAAACTTTTATTAGACATATTAGACGACTAAATAACTGAAGCTTGGCAAGTCTGTTGATGACATTCCCATGATATGCGGGCGACGGGGGGAAAGGACTGCGCGGGTGTGAAGTCGTGCGAGCGAGGCATCTTCCCCGTTATATACGAACGAATTTGCCAACCTATATCTCTGCCTTCGACCTTCGTCATGCTAGCCACTCACATCCGATAAGCCCACATCACCCACATGCCTGCAGCGCTAACTTGACGTCCGATAAAACTGATCGTGTGTTCACCTCATCAACACACGATCAGTTTTATCTGCTTGTGACATTGACCTCTTACAATAAAAACGCACAATCATGTAGAAAATTTCACGTTTTTTGGACGCTGATTTTGCATCCACTTTTTAATATCGATGGCTTGCGAGTTTATTTGATCGTCAGTGGCTGACGACACATCGACACCGCTCGTTGGCCACTTTAGTAATAAAAGTACTACGGAGTATGAACGTAGTGGTCGATTTAAACTTGATTCGGATCACGTATCTACGCTCACGTGTATAGGTGAGGTCAGTAGTACATAGGGTTGTCAACATTTCATAAGTAAAATGTAGTATTTTATAGAAATAGCCAAAAATATATACTTAGTAGTTTTAGCAGAAGCTTCAAAAGTGGATTACAAAAATAAGAAAATCAATGCTGAACACAATATTTTGAAACCTGAGCATCCTCAGGAGATGTTGACACTACAACGTGCAATTGCGAGTATTTTGTCGTCGTTATCAACCCATATTCGGCTCACTGCTGAGCTCGAGTCTCCTCTCAGAATGAGAGGGGTTAGGCCAATAGTCTTTGGATTGGCAGACTTCACACACGCAGAGAATTAAGAAAATTCTCTAATATACAGATTTACTCATGATATTTTACCTTCACCGTTTGAGACACGTGATATTTAATTTCTTAAAATGACGGACGGGATTCGAACCCATTTACCGGAATCGGAGGCAGAGGTCATATCCACTGGGCTATCACGGCTCTTATACCTAGTTAACCCTTTAAAATGCAACATTCATAGCACGTATGGATGCTCGCTCGAGTAGCATCGCCTCGACCTCGGTGGTGATCATATCTTGACAAGATATATAGATGGGATTACCGTCTATCTGTGACTATCTGTATCTGCGTACTTACTGTGTGCCAGTTATGTGTCGCCTCGCTGGCCTAGTCTCTGGTTAGAGTTAACGGCTATTACGGTAGTCGTGGATTCGAATCCTGCGATTTTTTTTTAATTTATTACTTTACGAGCTAGCCATTGACTACATTCTCACCAGCAGGGTTATTATGTAATTCGGTGTACCATTCAAATAATAAGTCACTACATCGTTTTTCATCGTATTTTCGTAGTTGTTGTGATCATTTAACATGGTTATTTCAACGAAATGATCTTGAATACGTCATTTTATCTGAAATGGCAGTTTTTTTCGTTTTACGATCATCTAACATGATTATTTCACGGTTAATAACGGTTTTTCGTTGAAATAATCTTACTACCACTTCTTTATTACTGTCACTTTACATAAAATTAAAATAATTATGTTATTTCGTTGAAAATACAATGTTAGATGATTGCATATACGAAAATATGATTGAAAACGATGTAGTGACTCATTATTTGAATGGTGCACCGAGATACATAATAACCCTGCAGATGATAAGGTGATGATGCAATCTAAGATAGAAGCGGGCTAACTTGTTAGGAATAGGATGAAAATCCGGAAAAAGACGCACCGAAACGCTAAATCGCTTGGCGGTACGCCTTTGCCAATAGGGTGGTAACTGGTCACTGCCCAAGCCTCCCACCTGCCAGACCTTGACACATTAAGACAACCTCAATCAGTTCAGCCGAGGTTCGAATCCAGGAGTTTTGTAAATTCACCGCGCATACCATTGCGCTACGGAGGCCGTCGAAATATTTTTCTCAAACATGCTTGGAAATTTGAGCATTAGCCTCACTATTACATGTCACTAATATATTTATGAGGAATGAATGACGTTAGACTATCCCCCTAGCCACTAGGTTAAATCACAGAATACATAAACATAATTATGTACAAGTATATAAACCTTAAGCAGTGTACTCCTAGGGGACTTAACCATTCTAACCACTGACTTATTAGTACACAAGTTTTAGTTAAACACGACAAAATGTTCATTCACGTGTAGTGGAGTCGGTCTCCCTTGGGAATACTAAGTTAGATACTAATTTTTATAATTTGAAACGAGAAATTCGATATGTTGACAATGTACGCTTACTAACAGTAACTTTGTAACATGTTCTTTATCTTATGCTTAAAGTTCTTTAGTAGGTCTTTAAGGTAGTTTTTGGCGACCGCGACCTGCGACCCAGTGTGATCCAGAAGTGTATTTAAAAAAATAAGATCACCAATGTCGAACAAAGGTTATGATACACAACATTTGTCAGGACAACTTAATTAACAAATCACACTGTAACAAAAAAAGGCCCTAGAAATGCAGAGAATGCACTTGAGTGGAGTCACGCACTTGTGAACGCTGTGTAGGATTAAAGGCGCCTTTGAATGTTAACCAACACTCCCCTTTACCACTCAAGTCGACTCTCTCCAAATAATAACCGAATCCATAAAGAATTACGCAACCAGAAATGTGAACAGCTCGACGCCACGAGCATACTGAAGCCGACCGTACGACGGGCGCCTTACATCGCAAGTCGTTCCCGCCAACCGATCGCTACCCCTCTCTAAATCCCTAATGTTTACGGAAACATGGCGCGCCACCTAGCGTCAGCACGAGCTAACACGAGATCTAGTGACGTCACATCCGTCTCGTACTACTATTTCCTACTGTGGTATACCTGCTAACGCTCAGTCCATTGTAGTGTAGGTATTACGTTTTCCTTAATACGGCGTACGAATGACACGTGATTCATTATAGTACTATCACAAACAAATTCCCGTCACGGTTTTCCCAGTAGTCGGATATTATGTGACTTAGCCCATACACACACCGGTGGTGATTCTATATGGTTCTATACCGACATACTGTAATAGCAAGACATTCCTAATTTGAGGAAGAGGAAAGTTTTTTTTTTATTTTTGCCATATCTATACTTATAATAAAACTGTAGCAGGTTAAATTCTGTACATTGAAGATATTTTGAAAATTTTTGTTGGGGGATATATAATCGATACTGAAGCTAAAAATATATTTATTTGATTTTTTGTGTATCTGTATGTCCGTGTTTTTTTATTCGGACATCACGCTGACTCTACTGAATGAACTTACACACACACTCTTACGCTCATACACTTACATTCAACTTGCGAATTTTTAAATAAATTTTGTACTATTTTTCTTATATGTGATTAACTTAATAATATTTTTCTATTCACAATCATTTCTCTTAAAAATTATTTTTCATTTTCACTTGTTATACCTACTTAATATTGCAACCAACTTTCTTTGTAACTGTATGTGGCCTTATTATTGTTTATTTTATATTTTTTGTACATATTTTGTTAAAACGCTGTTAGTTACAAATAAATAAATAAATAAATAAATAAATGAATTCAAATGAAACTTTGCACGGTTTAAAATCATAATACGGAGAAGCTTATAGGATCCTTTTTATTGCAAAAATAAATTGAGAAGGGGGTGGAATAGGGGTTGAAAGTTTGTATGGAAAGTCCTTCATTTTTAGAGTTACAGTTTTAAAAATTTATTCATAAAAAAAATACGGCATATAATGTTATTCAAAAAAATTTAAAATTCAACCCCTAAAGTGGTGAAATAGGACTTGAAAGTTTACATTGATTTCCACGCGGACGAAGTCGCGGGCGTCCGCTGGTTTTAAATATGACAAATAAGAAGTGGTTACGACAATAGTCTAGTGGAATCGAACCACCACCTCGTTGTGATGTGTTCGGCTCCTTTACCACTGAGCCACTGAGGTTTCAAGTTTGCTAGCCTATACTCCTACCATAGGTAGGTTTTTTATCGGCCTCCGTGGCGCAGTGGTATGCGCGGTGGATTTATAAGATGGAAGTCCTGGGTCAATCCTCGGCTGGACCGATTGAGGTTTTCTTAATTGATCCAAGTCTGGCTGGTGGGAGGCTGCGGCCGTGGCTAGTTACCACCCTACCGACAAAGACATACCGCCAAGAGATAGATTAGCGTTCCGGTACGATGTCGTGTAGAAACATATAGGAGTGTGGATTTTCATTCTCCTCCTTACAAGTTAGCCCGCTACCATCTTGGACTGCGTCATCACTTACCATCTATTGATTTTGAGATAGGGCCGGATTAAGGAGGTCAAAGGGCGGACGAAGACACGGGTGTTCGCTAGTATTGGTATAGACAAGTCACACAGAGCGGTCAGCGGTATGATCAGTGAAGAAGCAAGAACAACGACTCCGTACGGATGCGTTAATCAGGATAATGGGTGCGTCGAGATGGCAATAAATATTGATGACTGTTCACACGACGCGCTCCACACTTGTGCACTCTCCGCAAATTGCGTCGTCAACTGGCTACACTGAATCTTATATTAGCTGCTTAAGTAATTGTTTAAAATTGGGATTTGGGGTTTCAACCCACCACAGTTGTCCAATGGGTGTTGACAATGTTTCGAAATACGTTTGGGAACTTTGTATATGGACCTTTTGTACACGATAGATAGTACATTTTCACTTCTTTTTTTAAAAAAATACAATCACGCTGATAGCTTTTGAGTTGTAGCCAAAATGTTGAGGCCCTATTTCAGGGTTTCGTTTTTAGGTTATAAAAACTGCTATTTTGCACCTGCGTACCTGAGAATTATGAAAATTCTCAGGTATGCAGGTTTACTCACGATGTTTTTCCTTCACCGTTTTGAAACACGTGATATTTAATTTCTAAAATGCACACAACTGAAAAAGTTGGTGAACTGAGAAGGTGCATGCCCCCGACCGGATTCGAACCCACACCCTACGAATCAGAGGCAAAGGTCATATCCACTGGGGCTATCACAGCTCTTCTAGGAATTTTACTCCTCGTCAAATGAGGTATAGCTTGTATTTTTCCTTTTATTCTAACGATTATTGGCAAGTTAATTTTTCCTCAACAAATAGTTGTATGAAAATTTCGTCTATGTTTTTAGGCATTCGCCAAAGAATAAAATAAAATTTTGATGAAAAGTCACGTGTGTAAATCGTCCAAAAACTGATGAAGCCTTTTATTTAAAGAAAAAAAAACAGAATTTTAAATATAAAACCTACCGTTTTGTCGAGGCAGCTGCTAAAATATGAATGGAACGATGACGTCTCCAGGGACGGTTGTGTTCGCCGCAACTTTAAATAAAACACTGGACCTAGAGCCTGTTATAGCCAGACACACTTCATTTTATGACGGCCACGTGGCGCAGTAGGTAGTGACCTTGCTTTCTGCATCCACGGCCGTGGGTTCGATTCCCATTACTGGAAAATATTTGTGTGATGTGGATGGCTGTTTTCCAGTGTCTGAGTACATTTATACTATAAGTAACAATCACAAGCTACACAGCGTCTTCGCCGGCGAAGACGAGGTCCCCGATATCTAACGTCACCCGGACGTGGGTTTTTCTAACTCACGATCTTGGGGGCGTCCGGACTGATTCACTCAGGTCACGGTTACCTCCTCCAGAATGGCCCTCTAAGCCGAGGTCCGAGTCTCATAGGAGACGCCCTTAGAGAGCCGTTCCGTCCTCTATCTTTCTTTCAGCCTTCGGGTCACATCAGGCGATGCTTCTGCGCTCGCCCAACCCCCCCGGTGACGCCGTAGTGGTTCCGCAGGGAGCTATCGGCACCTACTCAGACAGAAAAAAAAAAAAAACTATAAGTATTTCATATGTTATTTAAAAATATTGTATAATAAAATCCGGTGACTTCCGGAGGCTACGGTACCTTTGGGGCTAAGTAGTGATGTGTGTATTGTTTAAGTATAACTCATCCTCATTCATCATTAGCAACCCATATTCGTCTTACTGCAGAGCACGAGTCTCAGAATGAGAGGGGTTAGGCTGATAGTCCACCATGCTGGCCCAATGCGGATTGGCAGACTGCACACACGCAAAGAATTGAGAAAATTCTCTTTTGTGCATGTTTTCTCACAATGTTTTCCTTCACCGTTTGAGACACGTGATATTTAATTTCTTAAAATGCACACAACTGAAAAGTTGGAGGTGCATACTCTGAACCGGATTTGAACCTACACCCTCCAGAATCGGAGGTAGCGGTCATATCCACTAGGCTATCACGGCTCTGGTAAATGTGGTAAGTCTGGCTGCAGCAGGCACTCGTTCTACTGAATTACGAATGAAGCTCCGCGCGAGGAACGACGATATAAATCTAAAATAAAAGAACTTGAGAGAAGACCTGAAAGAAATGTAAATAAATCTTAATCTTAAAGTCCTAAACATAAATTACTTTTCATAAAATATTACGCTACAGTAAAATTGTAAGGAGCTGCAGGGAATTTATATTGAGAGAACACGTCTGTGAATTTGTCGGTGTGGAACTCGGACCAATTACCTTCTCTTGGACTTGTCATCATCATCATCATCATCATTGTCAGCCGATGGACGTCCACTGCTTGTCATAAGCTTCTTTCACCTCCAAGCACAACGACCTCGAGCCGCCAGCATCCAGCGGCTCCCTGCAACTCGTTTGATATCCTCAGTCCAATGAGTGGGAGGGTCGCCATTCTAGCACCCTGGGACCCCAACGTCCATCGGCACGAACTATGTGCCCTGACCATTGCCACTTCAGCTTCGCGACTAGCTGAGCTATGTTATTGGCTTTGGTCCGTCTGGGGATCTCCTC
The DNA here is from genome assembly GCF_947172395.1 of Bicyclus anynana. Taxonomy (NCBI): domain Eukaryota; kingdom Metazoa; phylum Arthropoda; class Insecta; order Lepidoptera; family Nymphalidae; genus Bicyclus; species Bicyclus anynana. Next base: position 10,622,156 of record NC_069106.1, read on the forward strand.
ATTCCTGATTCGATAGCTTGCTCCATCGCCCGCTGAGTGACTTTGAGCCTTCTAATAAGGGCCATACAGCCGAACGTAGAACCTCCTTTTTGGAAGTTGGTTAAAAAAAAATTGGACTTGCATCGCACTCAAATTCACCAACAAAATGGTCTGTTGTTTTTTGAGGACGAGGTAACAACTAAACTCACACATAGAAAATATTTAACACTAATAAATATATCCTGTGTCCATAAAATACACACAAAACACACACAACTATATAATGAAACATCGATTCTATAGACGTAGTTTGTATGATCATGATCATATAGTTTTGACAGGGATCTAGTGAGGCAGGTCCTTAGATGGTAATTGGTCTGAGGCGTGGAAAAATCCAGATTTTAAAGTTAACTTGTGTCACTCCTAATGCAAGTCGTTACCAAATATATGAGTGTCTTGGAAGTTCCAGAGTTTTAACTTGTTAAAGCAATGTTTAGAGATGTTTTCGTAGTTTTTTTGATTTTATATTTATTTTGATTAGATTTATTTTTAAATTTAATTAAGGAATGTCAGTCTTGAATTGTATAATGAACTTCAACATGTATTATCACTACAAGCTAATGAAATCATACAATTTGCAAATAAATAAATTTTATTTAATTGATATGTAGGTGTGGACACCATTTGAATAATTACAATGTACGGATGTACGAGGTAGTTCCGACATACTATATCCTTCTAGCCATCGCCCCACGGTTTTACGCGCGTAGCTCCCGTTCCCATGAGAGACGGGGATAAAACATAACCTGTGACACTCATAAATAGGCTTCCTAGTAGTAAAAGAATTTTCAAAATCGGTTTAGTAAATCCAGAGATTACCCCTACAACACCACAAACACAAATCTCTCAGCGCTCAATTAATCCAGAATCCCCATTGTTCTGGATCAAGAATCCCCATCGTTTTAAAGAATCCTCAATAAGACCTTACTATTTCCTCTCCTCTTTATAATATTTATACTTATAATAATTCCGTAGAGAGGTCAATTCTGTACATGAAATATATTTCCAAAATAACTATCACAGGGGGTGATTAGTGATCGATACTTATGCCAAAAATGCAATAAGTAAAATTTTTGTCTGTCTGTCTGTTTGTTTGTTCGTTATAGCAACAAAAACTACTCGACGGATTTTAACGAAATTTGGTACAATTATTCTTCATACTCCTGGGCAGGTTATAGTATACTTTTCATCACGCTACGATCAATAGCAGCAGAGCAGTTAAAGGAAATGTTGGGAAAACGGGAGAAGTTACTCCATTTTTTAACCTTCCGTCGTGTGGTAGGGTAGGGTAGAATAGGGGTAGGGTTGGGTCCCTACTCATCTCCTGTATGGTAAGGTAGCTATAGAGTGGGCGCAGGGTAGGGTAGTAGTAGGGTTTCACGCGGATGAAGTCGCGGGCGTCCGCTAGTTAGTATCATATATGTCAGCTTTGCCCAATCTGAAAACCTACAAACCATTAATATTCCTTTGAATACTAAATCAAATTGCGTTCCCGTCTGCGGAATCAACATAAATCGTTGCTAATGCTGAAGCCTTCCAAATTGCAAGAGCCTCTTTGTAGATGTCAATCAAAGTGAACCGTTGAACGCCGAGTGTGTGAAACACTGAATAGAGGCCAGATTACGTGCTTTATTATGCTAAAAGGAGGTGAAAATCGATTTCTGGATCGGTGTTGGCACCTTGAATGACTTGGCTGCTTGAAATCTGAGTCCTGAATCTAACGGACGCCCGCGACTTCGTCCGCGTGAAATTCGATGTAAACTTTCAACTAGGGGTAGTTGAAAGTTTACAAGTTTACCCTACCCCTTCGTCGATTTTCTTGGTCGAGCATTACGCTGAATAATTTTTAAAATCGGTCCATTAGTTTCGTTACCGATTCGTGAAAAAGAAACAAAAAATCAAATGTCACCTCTATAGCGGACGTAACGGAAGCTTTTATAAGGAAATAAATTTTCCCCTGTCTAACTATTGTTTCTTAGCGAAGATAAACTCTTAGACTGGCGTAGACTATATGTATCTACCAGTGGCGAAGGATGGGATTTTGACGAAGGTAAGCCGTCCCAAAGAAAAGAAAATCGCTTAATAATAATCGCTAAAAAAATACCGCTTGATACAAACTGCAGTTTCACATACATCCATACATATACATATATTCATTACAATGATGTATATCTATGTATGTACATTTAATTTTAAAAGCTAACACCGCAGGAATCAGCTTGTATGGACACTTCGCTGCTGGTACCTACTCGAGTGAGCCCAGTGGATATGACCTCTGCCTCCGATTTCGAAGGGTGGTGGGTTCGAATCCGGTCCGGGGCATGCACCTCCAACTTTTCAGTTGTGTGAATTTTAAGAAATTAAATATCACGTGTCACAAACGGTGAAGGAAAAACATCAAGAGGAAATCTGGATACCTGAGAATTTTCTTAAATTTTCTGGGTGCGTGAAGTCTACCAACCATTACCGCATACCGCATACCGCATTGCCTAACCGCTCTCATTCTGAGAGGAGACTCGAGCTCAGCAGTGAGCCGAATATGGGTTGATAACGAACTACTCGAGTAACATAGTAATATTTTAAGTTAAATCTTTAACTATAGACATAAAGATATTAAGCCTTTACAAACAAGTATCAGCCTTTGTTATGTACATACATATTTGTAATAGGTATATAGGTATGTATATAGGTATTGACGTGCTGCGGGTTTTCTCATTGGAGATCAATGAGGTTTGAAAGTGGCGGATTTATGGAGACGAATGTGCGACAAACCCTTGTTTTATGGATATTGGACCGGGATAACCGCTTATTTGATTGTTCGGGATATATACTTTTTAGGGTTCTGATACTTAAAAGAAAATACGGAACCCTGGTAAAATTACTTTGATTTCTGTCTGTCTGTTTCATCATGAGGCATCAAGTCTAAGGCCCCATGAAGTGGTCGAAGTCGTTTATACGCATAGCAAGGGTATGGAACTCTCTCCCGAAGTCAGTGTTTCCTAATTCTTACAACCTGGGCATCCTTAAGATGAGAGTGAATAGGCTTTACGTAAAAAAGATACGGCAGTTTGTTCAGCAAAAAATCGCATATTTCCATAATCCCGATGACCTAGAACTATGACATTTGGCAAGTAACATCTTTATAGTCCACAGGTACAGGAGAAAAACTCATACTATACAATTGTAGTTATTAAAAAAGGGGGTCTAAAATTCAGAAAAAGCTCGGCAAAAAGCGCTATTGAATGCCTGAATTTTGAGTATATATAATGACTAGCGGACGCCCGCGACTTCGTCCGCGTAAAAATCGATGTCAACTTTCAACCCCTATTTCACATTCTATTTTGCAAGTTTTATAACTTATACCTAATAAATAGTCCACTTATCATTTTACATTTACAAATGTACCTAGAAAAATTAAGGACGTTCCGTACAAACTTTCTACCCCTACTTCACCCATTTCTGATTTTGTTTTCGCGACAAAAAGTATCCTATTATCCTTCTACGTATTATGGTCTCAAATCGTCATAAGTATCATTTGAATTCATTCTGTAGTTTCAGCGTGATGCCCGGTCAAAAAAAAGGCAAACAGACAGACAAAAATAGAAAATAGCCTTCAGTATCGATCTCCTACCTCTACCCTACTCCTACCCTACCCGTACCCTAACTGTATCCTACCCCTACCCTACCCGTAATCTTCCCTTTCCCTACCCCTAGGATACAGGTAGGCCCTACCCCTACCCTACCGGCTACCCCTAACCTAGGCATACACTCCCCTACCCTGCCCTACCCCTACCCTACCTTTACCCCTACCCTACCCTTACACAACCCCTACCCTCTCTGTACCCTATTCTACCCTACCCTATACCTTCCCTACCTTACCCCTACCCTTAGCAAAATCGGTCCAGCCCTATGAGCGTGGTGCGATGACAAAGGAAAATAGAGACTTGTATGCTAAAATTATAATCTTTGGATCTACTGGACCGATTTGAAAGATTGTTTTACCAATAGAAAGCTACGTTATTTGCGAGTGTCATAGGCTATGTTTGATTCCCATATTCACACAGGAACGGGAAGTACATAATTGAAAGCGCGGGGCGTCATGTAGCGGAATTTCTGCGTCTTATAGAAATTTTGTATTATCTCCGAAACTATTTAACTAATTAACATACTATAAAGGGCAAATATTATCTCCATAATATCCTTGTGATTATTCAATAATTTATTTTGATAAGGATTTAAGTTAAGTAGCATAAATAATGACGCAAACCTAAGTATATAAAATTTATAATTTTTAAAACACAAAAGGTACTATATCTGCTAATATATAGAAGATAGATATATAGTGTCGCGGACTTTTTTGTAGAACATTAAAAGATACATAAAGCCTCCATACATTAATTTCAATTTTACACAATGGTTAAGGCAGCGCATGCGAATAAGTCTGCTTAAGAGGATTTTCGGTTCGACCTGTATGACAAAAACTGTGTTAACTCCGCGAATATATATAATACCTATATAAAATATAGCCTATAGCACTCCCCGATAATGTAGCATTCTACTGGTGAAAGAATTTTTGAAATCGGACCAGTAGTTCCGAAGATTACCCCATTTAAAAAATGTGACAAACTTACAAACTTACAAACTTTACCTCTTTATAATATTAGTATAGATAACTATACCGTATGTACGAAACCTTCGGTAGGCAGCCCGACTCGTTGTCTGGTTATTATTATTAATAAATAAAAAAAAAACTCGTTCGTAAAGTTGGCAACACTGTTTCCTATTTAGGCGCAGAGTTTGAAAACATCTGTCATTTAAAACTGTTGCGATTTTAACGGCGAATAAAAATGTTGAACAAAGAGTTTAAAATAGTCTGACATTTTGCATCGCAAATACAATTTTGCACTTCATTTCGGGTCTCTAAAAATGTTAACATGAAATAAAAAATCAAAATTATTAAATTTTCAAGTAGGCTTTATACGTAACTTTTGAAAAGCCAAATATGTCAGTGTACAATATACATAAATAGATATAATGTAAGTAAACAAAAAATTGTGAATTGCTAATTCGAAGACGAAAGAAAATCTCAATATCTCATTATTGGCAACAAGTTACAAAGATTTTCCTAAACAGAAATCCACTACGGGTTTCTAAAGTATCCCATTCGAAGGACATAAGATATTGCCTTACCAACCAATCCTGTAACTCTACCTCAGCCATTCTTCAAGCTTCTAATTACAAGTGTATGCCCAAAAGTTGTTAATTAAATTGTGTGAAAGTTCGGATATCCACTCTATGAGATTTATGCGCACCTAACTTTCGTTTTAAGGGGATATAATGGTCTGATATGGTTCGTTTTAGATCTCAGACCTGCATCACTATAGACGTTACCCCTGTCAATGTATAAGATCAACGATCTAATGCGTTTATAAAAATTGTTTCTACAAAATTGACGTTTCAGTGTTTTATTCGTTGTCGTCTTGTAATGGTAGGCGTCTAACCCACATAGTATGCATCGGACACATTTTTTGACTATTTAGATTTAAGTCCAGTGAACAAATATTAAACAGTAAATACTGATACCGCGCATAAAAATACCTGTGGTAGCTCATTACACTCGTCATCTCGACCTCTAGAAAAATGTGCAAACATTTCAGACCCGCACATAAACAATTGCAATAGTTGTAAACAATACACAACATATATTTATGGTGTCAAATATTTTTGATGTGTGAGTTAGTTTTGTTAGTTTGGGTGCGACACAGGTCCTCTTATTATTGGTTAATGGACACATCGCATCAAACGGATTGTAGTATTGTTTGTATAGATAGTAATACTAATGCATCCACTGATCTGCATCGAACGGTTTTTCATCATCATCATCATCATCATTAAAAATCCATTGTTTGTTGGTAAACAGTTCACATCGAGTACGATAAAAGTATAAAAACACTTTTTTATCCTAATTTAATTCTTTTGGATTTAGAAATGTATATAATCTTTTTTACATAAAAATGGAACCGACTTCAAAGACGTATTTCAGTTATTCTGATTTTAAAATAAAATTACTAAACCCGATTTTCATGAAAATGAAATGGGACCAATCTGAATATAATAAAATAAATACTCTTTCAACCAAATAAATAATTTTTAAAATTGGTTAATAGGTGGAGGACAAAAGTCCACACCCCTTTTGGTTTCTACACGGCATCGTACCGGAACGCTTAATCGCTTGGCGGTACGTCTTTGCTTGTAGGGTGGTAACTAGCCACGGCCGAAGCCTCCCACCAGCCAGACCTGGACAAATTAAGAAAAGAAAAGAAAATTAAGAAAGTTATGACGTAACAAACATAAAAAAAATCCATACGCGTCGCATAGTGAACCTCCTTCTTTTTTTGAAGTCTGTTGATAAATATAGTCAAGATATGCTGCAATCAAAACTCCATATTCGCTGAATTGTGTGTTTGTTTGTGCAAGTATCAGGTGCGGCGATCAGTAATAGCTCGCGATCTCGGCAAATATTGACGGAAAATACTGATGCACTGAAATAACACGAAACACCAATAAACTGACATCAAAGGATGTGTTGACGTGGCCGTTGACCGCTTTTCGGGTCAAGAATGTGACACGACTGGACATTTTTTTTTTATAGAAAACTAGCGGACGCCCGCGACTTCGCGTGGAATTCAGTTTTTCACAAATCCCGCGGGAACCATAGATTTTCCGGGATGATAAGTAGTCTATGTGTTAATCCAGAGCGAAATCTATTTCCATTCCAAATTTCAACCAAATCGCTTTAGTAGCTGCAGCATAAAAGAGGAACAAACATGCTTGCACACTTACATACTTACACACTTTCACACTTACACACAAACTTTCGCCTTTATAATATTAGTGTGAGTAGCTGATGTCGCGCAGTTTTACCGCCTAGTTTCCGTTCCATGAGGAATACGGGCCTAATGTATAGTCTATAGCCTTCCTCGATAAATGGACTATCTAACACTGAAAGAATTTTTCAAATCGGACCAGTAGTTCCTGAGGTTTAACCAAACAAACAAACTCTTTGGCTTTATAACATGAGTATAGATAACGGCAATAGATAATTGAGCCGTGATAGCCCAGTGGATATGGCCTTTGCCTCCGATTCCGGAGGGTGTGGGTTTGAATCCGGTCCATTTTAAGAAAGTGTGCATTTTAAGAAATTAAATATCACGTGTCTCAAACGGTGAAGGAAAAACATCGTGAGGAAACCTGCATAACAGAGAATTTTCTTAATTCTCCGCGTGTGTGAAGTCTGCCAACTCGGCATTGGACCAACGCGGTGGACTATTGGCCTAACCCCTCTCATTCTGAGAGAAGACTCGAGCTCAGAAGTGAGCGGAATCTGGGTTGATAATGATGAAACACTTAGAACAATGGTTTAGTATTATATGATTCACGGAAGTTCCCGCAATTTAATAAATTCTATCCAATTAGGATTCAATATTAAGTTATCACGTCGTAGTATTGAAATAGGTAAATCTTATGTAGTAAGTAATAAGGTCCATTTTTCCGCAATATCAATTTGTTACTATGTTGTAAGGAAAATATTTAATTAAAACCTAGTGTCCTTTAATAGCTATAATATATGAGTTTTTTATTTCTTATTATCTATACTAATATTGTAAAGTTGTAGAGTTTGTTTGTTTGATTGAACGCGTTATTCTCAGAAACTACTGGTCCGATTTTAAAAATTCTTTCAGTGTTAGATAGCCCATTTATCGAGGAAGGCTATATAGACATTATTTTGTACAGAGTTCATATTTAACCTACCTCCACGACGCGCGGTTTCACTCGCGTGGTTCCTGTTCCCGTGGGAATACGGAGATAATATATAGCCTTCCTCTATAAATGGGCTATCTAACACTGAAAGAATTTTTCAAATCGGACCAATAGTTCCTGGGATTAGCGCGTTCAAACAAACAAACTCTTCAGCTTTATAATATTAGTATAGAGTCTCTTTCACTGGATGACAAGCATTATGCGACCACAACATATCGACTGTGTCAATGAAACTAAACGTTGTTCAAGGAAATACGAGTGCGTTGTTTGTATATTTTGTATATTCTTTTTCCTACAGTGTCAAAGTCAAAAACTTTGTATAATGTATAGTCCATTATACAAAGTTTTTGATACATAGTCAAAGGGACTATTAATTGCGATTCTCTGGTATTTTTAATCCACTTCAAAAAATGCGGAGGTGATAACCTCCTCATTTTTTCGACGCGTATGTTTTTTTTCTTTTTTAAATGTTTGTTTCCTCATAACTTCGTCATTGCTTAACTAATTTTGAAAATTCATTTTTTGCTTGAAAGATGAAAATCGATTTAGTAATTTTGTGTTAAAATGAAAATAACGAAATTGCGCGTACTGTGGAGCTTTCGTTCGCTGTACTAGGAGTAGAGGACACACTAAAAACAGAAAAACAAAATCTTTTTAACAAAAAAAAATTATCCGACTTCAAAATCACAAAAATAAAGTAAAACATTCTCATTGTGTGTGCTACGTTCTGATCACTTTGAAGGCGGTGCCAACACAGTGATGAATTAACTCAAGCCGTTGAAATCATAACATTTTTGGATTTTCAGACGGTCCTTTCCCGTAGTTTTTTAACCGACTTCTAAAAAGGAGGAGGTTCTATGTTTGGCTGTATGTATGTTTTTTTTTTTTTTTATGTATGTCCAGCGATAATTCCGTCAATTATGGACCGATTTTGAAAATTCTTTTTTTGTTTTGTAGGGTTTACTTCCAGGGTGGTCCCATTTTTTTCACGTCAGGATCTGATGATGGCATCCTGGAGAAATTGAGGGGAACTTTCGAAAGTTGTAGAGACGACTATTGCGTTTGTTAGTGTTTCCATAAGGTATTTTAAACCACTACAACTTTCTGAAGGTTTGGAGTTGGTCTGATGATGGAGCCGAAACACAGACGATGGAACTCGTCAAGGATTTACAGCAGTCACCTTTTGTTTGGGCTTGATTAATTTGTATTGATGAGAACTTTCCACCTAGATGGATTGTGACTGTATTAAGGGTCTGATGATGAAGACGAGGGACAGTGAAGAGAACTCCTCGACGGTTCACAGTAGCTACCTTGTGTTTGGACTTGATAAATTTGTATTGATGAGAACTTTCCACCTAGATGGATTGTGACTGTATTAAGGGTCTGATGATGAAGACGAGGGACAGTGAAGAGAACTCCTCGACGGCTCACAGTAGCTACCTTGTGTTTGGACTTGATAAATTTGTATTGATAAGAACTTTCCACTTAGATAGGTTGTGACTGTACACACGCAGTAGGTATGCTAACACTAAAAATAAAAAAAATAAAAATTTTAATAAAAAAAATTTAACCGACTTCCAACTCAAAAAAAATAACTAACTAAAAAGCAAAAAATAACATCCTACCTATGTGCTACCTTCTGATCAGTTTGAAGGCGGCAAGCCAGTGTCGTGTTTTAATTAAAGCTGTTTCTGGAATAACCACAGAAATTTTGTAGTTTAAACGTATTTAATTAAAACATCACTGGCTTGGCACCGCCTTCAAATTGATCAGAAGGTAGCACATAGGTAGGATGTTATTTTTTGCTTTTTAGTTAAAGTTATTTTTTTTGAGTTGGAAGTCGGTTGAATTTTTTTTATTAAAATTTTTATTCAGACACGAGTTTAATTAATACGCCACTGGCTTGGCGCTATTGTCTCAAGAGCTATTAATTGAGATTCTCTGGTATTTAATACCTACACCAAAGTATATGAATTAGCCTGCAGTTAGATTAAACATATTATATGTTGTTTAAGTTATAAATTAGTTGTTATATGATCATGCTCTAGCGCTAGCTCGAAATTGCTCTCGGGGTGGGTAATTAACATCCCCGCGGCATATCAATCCAATTACCCTCACCAGATTAGTCTGGTGGAGCAAATATTGGACAATTTAGTACCGTCTTGGTGACACAACTAAGTTTTTTATAAGAAAGTTCATTAGGTACCTATGGTCCAAGTATTTCAGTTAAATGGTATGGGGGATGAAGTGTTTGAGGGTTATATATAGGTATGCTTTCAATAGGATAGGGTAACTCTTACATTGGAACAAGGTTATTTTAGTTTTTTTCTTTCAACGCAGAGATACACCGAGCATAGCTCTGAGCCTTCTTATGAGGCCCATAGATAGCGACCAAGTAAGTCTGTCCAATAGACAAATCTCTTTCGATCTCATTCTTAATATGCTCGTTTTTGTTAAGTTATAATGTGTGATAAATTCTTTTTTTTTATATATGTTCAAGTTAGCCCTTGTCTACTCTTGTCTACAATCTCACCTGATTGGTAAATGATGATGCAATCTAAGATGGAAGCGGGCTAACTTGTTAGGAGTACTCCTACCATATTAAATTTGATATGAGTCAACTATCCTATTAACCCGAGCTGGGAATTGAACCATTCTCTGTTGAAAACCAAAGCTTTAACAACTGAGCTATAGGTCGTCAAACTGTCTCAGAATGATACCCGTTTGTATTGAATTGTTTGCCTTCGTCATTAACTCGATAATGAAAGAGCTACGGAATGCCCCAACAGCGAGGGTGTTGGCGCCTTTTGGAGTTTTATTTCCTTTTTATTGTGATGTTAAACGGCACCCTTCGGGGTGTTAACATGAGTAATGATTTTAATTGAATTTTTAATGGCTTTCTGTCGAACACTGCTATATTATACGTATAAGTGCCTGCGATCCACTTTATACTATAGACATGTTACGTGCCTACAAAATCACCGCAAAAAGTTAGCCGAAAATATAATTATGTATTTACAATTTTGTGTTAAATACACTCATAATATCCACTGGGCAAACGACCTGTAGGAATGAATAGCTTTGTGATATGGTTTAAGGTTTTATATTGAGTAGACTACGAAATGGGAGTAGAAAAACTTCTTTTAGTCACTACAAAAACTAGTAGCCCAGGATCCGTGGAGTATTTTTACAATTGATTACTATCAAGTTAGTTTTCCGTGAATATCAAAAAAAATATTGATTATGGTAGCTTACTGGGTTACCGGGTAATAAACATTTTTGAGCGTTGAAACGAGATAATATACCATGCAATTTGTAGGATATTGTGGCTAATGTGTAATAATTAAGCAACAGTAAAACCAACATCTGGTTAGTAACAACTTTTGGTAAACTCTCCTCCCAACTTGTATCAATAACGAGGTTATTAAAAGTTAATAATAATAATAATTTATTTATTCATTTATTATTATTACTAACCAGCTGCTTTTTACTGTTGCTTAATAATTATTTATACACTTTAACAGCTACAATATTCTAAAAATTGCGTGGCACTCGTTCCGACGCTCAGAAATTTTCATTACCTGGTTACCTTAGCTACCAGAATCAAGATTTTTCGTAAATATACAAGTTGAGAGTCTCATTAACATTAAGCTACTCACGGAAAATTAACGTGATAGTAATCAATTGTAAAAATTCTCCCCGGATCCCGGGCTATAGGGCTCCGTAATCTCGCTAATATTATGACACGGGAATAGCGATTGTATTCACAAGCGCCGGCCGAGGCCACGCAAACAGCGACGCTACACCAATTACCCGATATTGTCTAGTTTATTTCTGCTATGGGCCCGGCTTTGACGCAATGTCTCCGGGACACGGTTCCCATTATATCGAAGCGTTAATTTTGACGTGTGGCTTTTTAAATGACTTCGTGTAGGAGTTTTTGTATCCGACCTGATGTATGGTCATGTGAATTATTTCTTTATTTAAATGCATATTTTTCAGGATCGGTTTCTGTAGTTTTTTAAGGTGGTTCTGAAAACTTCGTTTTTCTAGTTGAAATTGCTTGCATTTTAATTTTGAAACAGATAATATCTCTAACCGATAAACTAGCTCTTTACATTAACGTAGAGAATGTATTGAATCTAAGTTCTAAGTCCGACGTACAGTATTTAACTTGATTATTAGAATTAATTAAAAATTAAAATAAACCTTTTTAGATTTCATAATGAATATAATTTAAGGGGATATATTCATAAATACCTACCTATAAAAATTAGAATTTGTTACAACAGAAGATCTTTGATTATTTGAATTTCATCATTACCATAACAACCCATATTCTGCTCACTATTGAGCACGAGTCTCTACTCAGGATGAAAAGAGTTACGCCAATAGTCCACCAAGCTGGCCTAATGCGGATTAGCAGATTTCACACACGTAGATAATTATGAAAATTCTTACGATGTTTTTCTTTTGCCGTTCGAGACACGTAATATTTAATCTTAAAACGCAGATAACTTTTAATTTATGCTTTATGCACATATTTTAATTTGTTTTTTTTTTATTGTCTGATTTTATTCTGACGTTCCACGATTATCTGTCGTAGCCTGACGTCACAGGAGGCCGGTAAACTTTGACAATGGAAACGAGCTGTTATTGACCGACATCTTTATAAGGGCTGTAAGTGGTCTCATAAGTCCGACCATTTGTCGGCGATAACAATATAGTCCGGTCATGATGTTTTAAAACGTACCTGTGAGTTTATACAATTATAATTTTCGTAGTACGTCCAGTGGTTATCATCATCATCATCATCATCAAAATTAAAGAAAGAAAGAAGTTTATTTACTCATCACAAAAAAGCAATAAAATAATAGTACAATATGATATCAGTGCGGTAAGTTGAAAATAACAGCTGAGGCGGTATTGCAAGCTCGAGCCGTAGGCGAGAGCTATAGTAATAAAACAGAGGCTGTAATTATCAAAGCGCAGTATGTCTACGACGTTTTATAACACATTTGCGAGGAAACACACTTTGAACACACTTTCTGAAAACGAATTTGCATCTTTGCCTGTTTTTCTTATGATGACATTTTGATACATAACTTTATCATTACGTAATGTGGCTGAATATTTAAAAAGTTATGTGTTGATGCATTGTTGTTGTAGCAGTGATATCCCAGTGGATATGACCTCTGCCTCCGATTCCGGAGGGTGTGGGTTTGAATCTGGTTCGGGGCATGCACCTCAAACTTTTCAGTTGTGTGCATTTTAAGAAATTATTATCACGTGTCTCAAACGGAAAAGGAAAAACATCCTGAAGAAACCTGTATACCAGAGAATTTCTGAATTCTCTGCGTGTGTGAAGTCTGCCCCTCTCATTCTGAGAAGAGACTCTAGCTCAACAGTGAGCCGAGAGCCGATAATGATGAAATAGATAAAGTAAAATTTAGTTAGTACTTTACTAGTATAGTATACATATTGCCACATTGCTACAGTACAAACTAAATGATAATTGTTATTAATGTAATTCTATGTAATTGTTATTAAAGCCCATTTTATTATATTACAAAAACATTAGCGTACGTCTTCAAACACGAAGATACGTGGGCCCCACCGCCCCCTTACTACATCTAGTGCTAAAACCTTGGCTTAAGCGTTCCCTATGTTCTGTGGCTCACCCCATATAGTCAGTCAGTCAGTCATCTCTGTATTCAGAATTCAAGTTTATCAAAGAGTAAGTAAAGACCCCTTAAAACAGAACAGATAATTGGGTCAGATAACTAATCCCTCACTTACCTGATTACCCAAATACATCCGCAGCCAAAAATAGGCGGAAAACATTGACCTTAATCGAAAAATTGCCCCATTTCGTTTAACTTGAAGTTGCCAGACGACAAACGGAGACGTCATTCGGATACATTTATCGCAGACTACCGTAGAATTCAGTCTAGTCCACGTAGATATTTTACGATATAGCTTCCGGGGAAATTTTAAGGTAATAATAATTAATAATAATAATTTTAAGGTCAATATTAACTTTTAATGCATTACTAAGATTGTCTGGATGTTTATGAAATAAACAAAATTATACAAAATTATAATAAATCTTTTAACGAAATTACATGAAACATTCCAATTGTCATTATATGAACTACAAACATAAATACACAAATAACTAAGATATTTGTAATTTTGTTTGAACGCCTATACTAATTTAACGATCTCTCTCTCTGATGAGATTGTATCGTGCCATTTAGTAATGGGGCGTTTTATAGCCGCAAATCTTTGATCCTGCAAAAGCTTGATCCTTTAAATCCCTGTAGCTCCGAAAGTAATCAAAATCAAAAATTAAATTATTTCAGTTGACTATTTGTTAAGACTACCACCGGTTAAGGAGACAGGTAACGTAATGATTGCAGATACCTTTTTCTACAAAATTAACATACTCTTAATTTATGTATATAATTTAAAAAACTGTCATCATCCCTATTGCTGTGGTCTGAAAGTTATGTCTGTCGGAGCATTACAGGTACAAAAGGCATAACACTAATACATCAGGTTGATGGACAAATGGGAGTAGTGTAGTATAAGACATTTCCCTGAAAGAATATAATTACAGAAAATATTTTTTTAAATATTTTTCTCATTTATTATAAAAGTATTAGAACTAAATTTAAAAAAAATAGTTTCAGGCTTATCTGGGTTAAAATTTGCCGTATTTAGTTCAAATAGAGTTTATTGTGGTAGTCTACAATGAACCGCCACAGTTCGGAATAAAATGTTACCCCATATCGCTTGAAACTTGAAAAAGTTGCCATACGTCATTCGTAGCGACGTGCACTTCATAGATGCAACAATGTACTGCTTACTCTGAGGACTTATGAAGAAGTTGTATTAGAGATAGATTAAAATAATTTGATTGATTGAGAAATAATTTTCCTTTTTGAACCCCCTACGCAAAAGAGGGGTGTTATAAGTTTGACGTGTCTGTCTGTCTGTCTGTCTGTGGCATCATAGCTCCCGAATTTTTTTTTTTATGAAAGTAGACTTACGGGCGAGTGTTCTTAGACATCCGTTGAAAATCCGTTGAGCCGTTTAAAAGTTGTAGGGGTTAAACTGGGGAAGAACAACCGAATGTCTGCAAATATACTCGAGTGGGGTCTTAAATGAAAGCGTACTGAAAAATAATATTGATGACTTTATCGAGAGTGTCATTAATAATTGACATTCGGGGGTTTTTAAAAATTTTCATTTTATATTATTAGCTTTATGAACGTTTATTGCGTCCTCTAGTTAAAGATGTTGTGCGCGCCATTCGTTACGTCGTTCGAATACCGACAAACGATTTTCTTTACGTGTAGATATTTTACGTGAAGTTAGGGAAATGGTAAACAAAACGTTCTCTTTCTATGTTAGCTCTATATCAGATAAACAAGCCGTACTCTACACAAAGCGAAATTGGTCGAATACTTAAAGTTATGACGGTTCCAAATACGTTTTGGTCCGAGAAGAGCCCACAACAAAATGAGCCAGGGTTCGTTTTTGTTTTTGTTTATTTATATTTATTATTTTACAAATTTATCTAGAACTAACTACACAATTGTATTTTGCAATTCAATATCAAGCTTTTTATCGTTTATACGAGTATAATCTTTTAGCACTAAAGTAAGATTTTCTATAAGGTTACGTTTATTAAAAACTTTAAACTTTTTGAGAGACATGCCGGTGGTTTAAGTGGCAGTTTTATTATAAAAACGAAATTAAAGAATTATACTTGCACTAGAACAAACTAAAACTTAACATATTTCATAACTCTTGCGTACACTAAGTCGGGCTTGAGAAAATAAACAAATTACGCCTTCATTAGCGAAGTCCTTCCATAAATTGCCCTGCAAACTGTCCAGCTATTTGCAGCTAACGGCCGTTTATTTCTAGCCCTACGATTAGGGCTGCCACACGACCGCTTGACTTTTTGAAGCGTTAACTTCTTATTGGAGGGAGTACCGCTTCGTAAAGTACTCGTAATGCGTTACGGCGCCTCTCTCTCTGGCTTCCCTGTCTCTCACGCACACGGCAGCAGGTTTCAGTTATCACAGCGTTCTGAGACGCACATGTTTCCTTATTTTTTGTGTTTAATTTTTGGCAACATTTTTTTTTAAATACAACCGACTCCAAAACATAAACGTAATCACGATAGGTACTAAAAAGGGAAAAATAACATTGTATTTTTCCCTTTTTATTTTCTACCTATTGACCACTTTGAAGTCGGTGCCAAGCCAGTATTGTGTTGATTTTGAAAAAAACCCATGATTACTAATAGAAAGCTAAGTTATTTAGACTATATTTTGCCACCATATTCCCACAGCAAGTGGTACCTAAGCGGGTGAAACCGCGGGGCGTCTGCTAGTAAACATATTATTGACAATTCACATCATTAGTAATCAAATATTAAACACCGCGTTCCTCGACAAGTTCATGACTAAGGGCTCCGTATGAATTCACAATGGTAGCACATAATCAAAAAAATAATTACATCTTTATCCTATATTTATCTAAACAATAAAAAAAAAATCATGCTGTGCTGCCGTTTCTTTCATTTCAAAACACACAAATGCTTTCAAAAACAAAAACAAAAATTCATTAATTATTTCAAGTAAGCTCCTCCTAATTCTCCATTTTCAGTGTTGCAACTGACTTTTAACTTGCTAGTATATACCAAAGTCTAAAAAAGATTTTAAAAATTCCACCCCTAAGGGGTTTAATAGAGAATGAAATAATCAGAACAAGCCAATTATCACGCAATCGCAGGTGTCTGCTATATAATTTAATGAAGCGCATGATTTAAAATGCGCTTTGAATTCAATTCCAATACGTCTGGTATATTGGAAACAATTCAAGAGATGGGAAATCGTTTCTAGGTTATATATTGTTCTGCTATACCTCTTACCCCTTATATTATTTATATTATTTATATTTATATTATACCCAAAATTTGTAACGTCAATTATAAGAAGTGTTCCTTACCATCTTTTTGCCATCAATAGGCACAATATGTCATGCTTTTCTATTTACATCTGTCTTAAGTCAATTCATGACGTCATTTTACATGCATATCTTCTTTTACACACTCCAACCATCTCTTCTTTCCTTTTCTCTTGTTTATCTCTACTTGCAATGTTAACATTCTTTTTGTATGTTGTAATGTTACAACAGTAGCCTTACAATCAGGGCTGTCACACGATCATTTAGGTGATATGATGGTATTCATGTAAAGAAAATTTCATCTTTGAAGAAATTTGAATTATCATACGTCAACTCATCTCTTACTCCTTTTACAGATACATCTTGTTTCTAACACTCCGACCATCTCTTCTTTGAACCTTCTACTTGCAATTTTAACATTCTTCTTGTAATGTGACTTTCATCCCTCCGATCACTTGCCCATTCCATGCTTATCACAGAACGCTAAGCTAAATCTAACACTTTTACTTCTTATGATGCTAACCTGTTATTCCTCAGTTCTGCTGTCACTGGCGCGACTGTCAGACTTCCATTATTTTTTTTTAATTTGTTTTCTATCATCTTTTAGTTGTATAAATTTCACTTCACCTAATTTCTAAATTGATATTTCTGTTTCGCAAACATTAATTTAAATGCTAACGAGAAATAAGTTTGTTTTGTCTGTTCGCCCAAGGTTATGGTGAACAAAGTTGGAAGTTGGAATAACTTGAATAAATAACTAAATCCAAACATACAATTAGTTTTGCCAACAGAATTTAATTTTGACTACCCTATCCTTAAACTTGTAATTGTGTTGTTGGTCTAGTAACTGAATTAGCATTTTGGGGTTATAAGTTTGAGTTTTGAATGGTATGAAAATAAGAGTCTTGGCTTTTTTCCTCGAAACATTTTTTTGTAAAGCTTTTAAATTGTAAGAAGTCCAAAAATATTTTTTTAATATGGATATTAAATCTGGTAAATTACTGGTTTTCCATTTCAATTTGGTTTAAGACGCCGGATTCTATGAAATGGAAAACCAGTAATTTACCAGATTTAATATCCATATTAAAAAAAGACGAGATGACATTTTTGGACATTTTTATTGCATTTCCAGAACCCTGGCTAGTTAAAACAATTACATTGCATGTGTCAGTCAGTTGTCTAAAAATCGGTCTTCAACTTAGATTTAATTAAGTTAACCCAGTACTAGAACTTTTAAAAGTTAATATGTTTATTTAATAGTTAAAAAAAATAACAAATGGCGCATAATTATGTTCGAAATTTACCATTTATAGGTAAGTTAAAGTTCTATACTTTATCTGGCGTTCTTCTGTAGTTTACGGTATGCCAGTATTATTGATTTCTAAGTTGGCAACCCTGCCATTTCCCATTTAATATTCATTATCAAGCAAACATTCTTTATTTGTCTCCATTTGCGCATTATTTTTCTCATACCCCTCCCATAACGGAAAATTCGGTACGAGACTATTTTTAGATACATTGTTAAGAGTTCTAGAAATAGGCTATTCTGTAAGGATGTTTTTCTAACCCGCCAGTGAGAGTCTAATTCACCTCAATCTCTCTAACACGATACTGTATAATGAGAAAGATAGAGGTGAATTCGAATCTTGCACTTTCGAGTAGGTAAAACGAAAAAAAAATCAGTTTGAAGGCGATGCTAAGCCGGTGTCAGAAAGAAAAAAAAGCAAAGGAAGAATTTTTTTTTTAATGATATTTAATTTCTTAAAATGCACACAACCGAAAAGTTGGAGGTGCATGCCCCGGACCGGATTCGAACCCACACCCTTCGGAAACGGAGGCAGAGATCATATCCATTGGGTTATCACGGCTATCACGGCTCTCTGATTGTGTATAGTATAACTAGCGGATGCCTGCGACTTCGTCCGCGTGGAGTTTAGTTTTTCACAAATCCCGCGGGAACTATGGATTTTTCTGGCATGAAAAGTAGCCTATGTGTTAATCCAGAGTAAAAACTATTTCCATTCCAAATTTCAGCCAAATCGCTTCCGTAGTAGCGGCGTTAGTAACAAACATCCATACAAACTTTCACATTTATAATATTAGTAGGAAGTAGTATACTATAATACCTACTAATATTATAAAAAAGGTTAAGTTTGTGGTATTGTAGGAGTAATATCTGGTACTACCAATTATTTAAAATTTTTTACTACTAGATAGCCACGTTATTCGTGAGTGTCATAGGCTTTATCCCCGTATTCTCACGGGAACGGGAACAATTCGATTAAAACCGCGGGGTAAATCCTAGTCGTATATAATCTTGTTATATAACTGAACGAGAGAACTAAACATATACCAATCAATAACCACGACAACTTTGTTAAGGCAATTTGCGCCAATTCCACGGACGTTTAATTGCTCAGTTAAAGTTTGAACTACTTAATTACTAGGATTATACCAATCAGTTCAGATTGTAGTAGAGCTTTTGTGTTTTGTCCGGGGAAGTACTATAGCTAGGATTATTTTTGGAAACAGTATGCTTTGGGAACGTGTCATGACTTATCATTCTTTAATGATACGTATATCATATGTTATAATGGACATGGCGAAACTATAAGGGTTCATTTATAACTTAAACCTGGTGCGTGACAAAAAGAATAGCCAAACAGAGTGGCGTTACGTCACCAAGCGGTTTACTTTTAAGAAGTCTTTACATCAAAAATCCATTTAATGCGATGCGTCCGATACTTACGATGCGGATATGTGGACGCCTATCTCTACCGGAAAGAAGTCAAGAATGCTTCTTGGCGGCAGAAATAGCATGACATGTCAGTGTCACTTAAACGATAAATCATGTCCCATCGTAAAGGAACGCTAAATCAGGACCTATCATAAAAGAATGATAAGTCATGACACGAATTTCTATAAAAAGGACGCAGATATTACGCAGAGATACTCAAAACATAGTTCGTTTCATCGCCCGCTGAGTGACTGAGCCTTCTCATGAGGCCTATAGTTAGGGTATTTTGTTTATTAATTATTAATTCTCACGTTTCTTATTCCAGGTACATACGTCGTAAAAGATGTCTGTATACACAAGAACCGTAAACAGAGCCGCCGCGACCAACCACTGAAACTGCCATGACATCCGAGAAACCCATCGATGTCGTCGCAAAGAAGCCCGAGGCTAGCAAACCGAACGCAAACTTCCCCGATGACAACCCAGACCCCAAAACGGATAACCAACAAGACAAACTCATGCGTACCCATCAATTGATGCATCTAGTTTACGAACTGCCCGTCGAGAGCGTAGAGGAAGAGATGCTTAAAGAGAACCCACCGATAACTATAGTCGAAATAACGGAACACAATGGTTGTGAATTAGATAGTGCCAGGCAAAGTCATAGTGATTATTATAAAGAGTCTAGTCCCGATTTAGGCGATAAGGTTGTGTACGACGCGTTAGAGACTAATGAACTGATGCGATGCGCAGATGAATACAAAGAAGTGATAGATAGGACGTCCCCTGATGACGTTACTGAGGACGATTTGGTGGAGTTGAAAACGTTGCTGGCAAACAAGCCGAAGTTATTAGAGAAGTATGTGAGAGAATGTGCAAGTATAGACGAAGTGAACAGGTTGCACGGCATAACGTCCTGTGGCTCGTTATCTCCAAGGCTGCATGAGGCGAGGAGTACTTCGGTTACGTCAGATCTGTTCCAGTTATGGCTGTCTTCGTCGCCGGTTAAGGTGAGCACACCATAATGTGGTGATAGGATAGTTTTGTCACGTTTTAACTGTTCTTCAAATTAACCATTAACCTGATAATGATCAGCCGGCTAATTCACTACCTTTGACTATGTTAGTGGACATCTAAAATATTGTTAGTAATTCTTAAGTGACGAATTTATTTAATGTTGTCTGATCAAAATTGAGATTGTAGGTAAAAAATTAGGCAACACTTCGTGGATATCATAGGGTGTGTAGATGACATTGACAAGTTGACATTGTGATTTATGTTAACAACGGATATACGAAATACGAAAAATGTGGCTTATCATCAGTTTACATTTGCTAGCATTAAACATGCTCATTTCAAGCACGAAACCTGCTACTATTGAGCAGTTGCCACTTATTAGCATGTGTATTGCAACATTGCTAATAATGAGTAAACAACTGGAGCTGTTGTCACTTGCCAATATGCGGAGTAGTATGAAGAGTCAATGACTTCATTATCAACCCATATTCGACTCACTGCTGAGCACGAGTCTCATCTCAGAATAAGAGGGGTTAGGCCAACAGTCCACCACAGCCAATGCGGATTGGCAGACTTCACACACGCAGAGAATTAAGAAAATTCTCTGGTTCCGTTTGAGACACGTGCTATTTAATTTCTTAAAATGCACACAACTGAAAAGTTGAAAGTGCATGTCCCTGCCGGATTCGAACCTACACCCTCCAAAATCGGAGGCAGAGGTGATATCCACTGGGATATCACGGCTCAATATAACATAAGAGTATTAAAGTGAACAGATAGTAATAATCCAAAGCATAGAAATTTCCATGAGTTCGTTGTTAGGGAAATTCAATTAGCTATATCAGTAGTGGGGAGGTATTATGTTAAATATATAATCCACTTACCGGCGCTCCAATAACTTTATTGATAAAATTCACTATATATATATTGTTAAACAAAGTCCTCTTGTCTATCAGTCTGACTTCTATTAACTACGTATACTTAATAGTCATCATCATCATAATTATCAGCCGATGGACGTCCACTGCTGGACATAGGCCTCTTGCAAGGACCAAACACATCAGTCTCGAGCCGCCAGCATCCAGCGGCTTCTCGCTTGTTATCTATCTGCCTAGTTGGGGGTCGACAACACAAGTAATTAGAAACACAATTTTTCAGTAGGATGCGTCTCCAAGTTTTCAGTCAGTTCAGTGTGAATTTTAAGAAATTAAATATCACGTGTCTCAAACGGTGATGGAAAAACATCGTGAGTTTTCTTAATTCTCTACATGTGTGAAGCCGGATAATTCGCATTGCGTCATTGTAATGGACTAGTAGCCTAACTAACCCCTCTCATTCTGAGAGGAGACTCGTACTCAGCAGTGAGCCGAATAGGGTTGTCAATGATGATATGCTCTGTTTAGGCAGTCAGTTTATAAAAAAAAAACTAGCGGACGCCTGCGACTTCGTTCGCGTGGAATTCAGATTTTCGCATATCCCGCGGAAACCGTGCACTTTTCCTCGGACAAAAAGTATCCTATGTGTTAATCCAGGCTATAATATATCTCAATACCAAATTTCAGCTAATTCGGTTCAGTAGTCGAGGTGTGAAATACTCTTTCACACCTCGACTACTGAACCGAATTATACTGAACTGAACAAACATTCATATCATCAAAATCATAAGTTTTCGTAAATCTCGGGAAACCATGGATTTTTCCGGGATGAAAAGTAGCCAATGTGTTAATCCAGAGTAAAATCTATCTCCGTTTCAAATTTTAGCCAAATCGCTTCAGAAATTGCGACGTTACAGAATCACAAACATCCAAACAAACATCCGTACGAACTTTCACGTTTATAATATTAGTAAGACAGTAGGATCTGGAACCGTGTAAAGCCAGGAAGTCTTGCTAGTTTTTGATAAAGTAGGTATATAAATATGGAAGTGCTCGAGAGGCTTTTAAACGTTATTATCTGGGGCTCGAGTCTCTAGTGGCGATACGGTATCTGTTTACACTTTACATACGCTGCGGTGTATTGGCGTGCCAATCAATCGCCTGCCAACCGCCTAGCTCCGTATCTCGTTACAACATCAACAATATTTATTTCAAAAACTATAATCCGTTTAGTAATGGGTTTTAAAAACCATTCCTTCATTCCTTATCAGCCGACAGACGTTCACTGCTGGACATAAGCCTCTTGCATGGACCTCCAAGCACAACGGTCTCGAGCCGCCAGCATCCAGCGGCTCCCTGCAACCCGCTTGATATCCTTAGTCCATCTAGTGGAGGGTCGACCGTTTCTGAAAGAACCACAGAAATTTTGTAATTTAAACGGCTTAAATTAAAACATCACTGGCTTGGCACCGCCTTCAAACTGATCAGAAAGTAGCACATAGGCAAGATGTTATTTTTTGCTTTTTAGTTTAGGTTAATTTTAGAGTTAGAAGTCGGTTGAATTTTTTTTATTAAAATTTTTATATATATTTAGATGGTGATTATAATGAGTCGAAAACTTGAAATTAAAGTTACGAGGGTTCAATACCTGCCTTGGTCCAAGAAGAGTCCACAAGTTTATTACCATTTTACAAATTTATCTAGAACTCTTCGCTATCGTATAGTGAAATTCAATACCAAGCTTTTTTATCGTTATAATCTTACTATACAAAATAAGATTTTTGTATGAGCTTGCGTTTAATAAAATGTTTGAACTTATTTGAAGACATGTCCGTAGTTTCATGTTCAACTTTTGAATTTTTGCTCGATACCGCTGGTGATAAGAGATAACATCGTTATCATCGGTTTTCAGAATTTAGTGTTGTAAGGACAAGGAGGCAATTTAAAAAACTGGTAGAAACTATCGGCTGTCCCATTTCAAAACCTAGTATGGGCTTAAAACTAAATTTTACAGGAGAGCGAAAAAACATAAATGAGGTTAGCCCTTAAAAACTATTTAAGTAGAACAACTAATGAGTTATTGGTTATGTAAAACACAAAATATGAATATATAACACTACCTAAATTCTAATTTTAGTGTATATTACAAGTTACAAGCCCTTACTAAGATTAATTATTGACCCGCTACGGTAAATATGATGTAGTAATGACTTTCATACCATAGTAAGAACACTTGCTAGGTTTTGATATGGTTTATTATAAATTATTTTAAAAAAGTTTATTATAAAAACCATGAAAATCAGCTTTTCAAAAATCCCGCTGGAACCTTGAATTTTTCCGGCATAAATGAATTACCTGAAAACATGTGTACATTGCAGAATCGCTTAACAGTCGCTTCACTGTGACCCGCTTGCTCGCTATTTAACTAACAATAGAATAGAATAGAATAGAATACAACTGCAACTTGCAACCGTCGCGCAGATTGCGAGTGATTAAAATATTACTTCATTGTGCGACGAGAATATTCACGCTTATTCTCAACTAAATCGCTCTCTTTTGTTGCCATGGGGAGACAGAGAGAGCGATGATTTCGATTCTGCTGCTATTCCTTTACATATTTTGTCTCACTCTTTTTTTATTGTATATATGTGTATTAGTTTTGTCAATAAAATGGAAAAAAGGTAAGGTAAGGAAGGAACCGAAACAAAAATTTTTTTTAGGTTCCTTCCTTACATGCAAAGTGAGGATGAATTTTTCACCGTCTATCCCATTAATTTTCAAATTTGTAAGGTTGTAGGAGGTAAACTCTTGATATTCTGCAATGAACTGATTTTGAAAATTCTTTTACCAATAGAATGCTACATTTTCACCGAGTATAGCCTGTATTATATTATACCCACGGAAACGGGAGCTACGCGGTTGAAACCGCGGGGCGCCTGCTAGTAGGTATGTATAATAAATAGTAGCAGCATCATCATCATTATATTCGGTTTACTGTTGAGCACGAGTCTCCTCTTAGAATATGAGAGGTTAGGCCTTAGTCCCAATGCGGATTTGCCGACTTCACACACCTGGAGAATTAAGAACATTCTCAGATATGCGCAGGTTTCCTCACGATGTTTTTCCTTCACCGTTTGAGACAGTGATTAATTTCTTAAAATTTAGAGAACTTATAAGTTGCGAGATGCATGCCCCGGACCGGATTGAAACCTACGCCCTCCGAATGTAAGGCAGAGGTGATATCCTCTGAGCTATCAAGTCTATTTTTATTATATTTAGTATTAGCATACCTACATTATAACTTAACAAGTTGAGGTATATTGCATAGATAAACCTTCTCAAAGCGCCGAGAAGGTCTCGCATTATATTCATTGAAATATATTTGAAAGCCCCGCCTCGTTGCAACGGCTGAAAAGGCTCTGCATACTAAACTTTATTTTCCTAAGCCTTCGTAAGTCCTAAAGTAACTACATATAATCTGCATATT
Source organism: Bicyclus anynana (assembly GCF_947172395.1). Lineage (NCBI taxonomy): Eukaryota > Metazoa > Arthropoda > Insecta > Lepidoptera > Nymphalidae > Bicyclus > Bicyclus anynana. The sequence goes on from NC_069106.1 coordinate 10,647,117, forward strand.
ATACGAGTAGTTTATTTAATGGTAGCATATGTCCCGGTTTTACCCCCGTACTTGTGAGAATCATTATCGAGCCATATTCGGCTTACTGCTGAGCACGAGTCTCCTCTCTGAATGAGTCAACCCACCACCTCCAGTGGCCCACCTGACTTCGCAGTCACACGGGCCGATCAGAGGGAGGGCGGGCGCGGTATTTTTTTTTTATTCTCTACAAATTAGCCGTTGAATACAATCTCACCTGATGGTAAGTGATGATGCAATCTAAGATGGAAGCAGGCTAACTTGTTAGGAGTAGGATGAAAGTCATGGTAACTAGCCACGGCTGAAGCCTCCCACCAGCCAGACCTGGACCAGTTAAGAAAACCTAAATCAGTCCAGCCGGGGATTGAAACCAGGCTCTCCGTCTTGTAAATCTACAGCGCATACCACCGCGCCACGGAGTTCGCGCCTCTTCGCGTGTTCCAGACACTTCTTGACTCATAAACGTAAACAAACATACACACTTACACACACACAACCTTTCGCATTTATAATATTAGTGTGATTCTAGATTAAAATTAAACTACAAAATTCCATTTTTCCCCAGCGAATTGAAATTGATGAACGAAGACATAGACGTAAGCTAGTCTTTACTAATATTATAAAGAGGTAAAGTTTGTTGTATTGTAAGGGTAATTATTTTACTACGAGAAAGTCACGTTATTTGCAAGTGTCATAGACAATATTTATTCCCCGCATTCGCACGGAAGAAAAGGAATACTCTAGGCCTCATAAAAAAGCTCATAAAAAAGATCAGAGCTCACACAGCGGGCGATGGAGCGACCTATGCTTGGAGTTTCTCTGCGTGATCAAATCAGAAATGAGGAGATCCGCAGAAGGACCTAAGTTACTGACATAGCTCAGCGAGTCGCGAAGTTGAAGTGGCAATGGGCAGGCCACATAGTTTGAAGAGCCGATGGACGTTGGGGTCCCAAGGTGCTGGAATGGCGACCCCGCACCAAAAAGCGCAGTATTGGTCAACCCCCCCACTAGATGTATAGCCGCTGACTGCTGGCGACTCGAGACCGTGATGTTTGATAGTCTAATGATGATGATCATGATAATTCTCACGGGAACTGGAACTACGCGGGTGAAACCGCGGGGTGACATATATACAATAATAATATAGATTCAGAAACATTTTCAGGCAATAACCCAGTAGAGCAGGTCAGAAGCGAGCGCTAATTTTCACAAAAAGAAATAAGCTCAAAACGAATTAATGTTAATTAAGTTTTGTCATTAAGCCCGTAAAGAGGTAGCTAATGGCGTCCATTAGCTTCGTCCTTTGTCATTATTAACTGGCGATATAGTTTTATACCGACCAGTTGCAGCGAACGGTGTTATTCATAAACTAGCGAACGCTCATGACTTCGTCCGCGTGGAAGCCCATGATTAGATTGGTTAAAAGTTTATAATAACACTGATGACCCGGTCAAGCTTCGCTTTGACTTCATCATTATCTTATGTGCGCTTATTTCCTACCTACTCCTACCCCTACTCAACCCTACCCCTATCTATACCCTACAAACGCTCCATACGTACAAATTTCCTCCCCTATAAATATAAAAAATGAATTTGTTTGTCTGTTATGGTTTCACGTCTTTACTAAACAAAAATGAGTAAACTATTCATGACTTCACTCAAAACACAATTGTTCCTAAAATGGCCCATCAAAGATAGTTTAAAGAAAATGATATTAGAAGTGGCGCCATCCTCTAACTACGTGAAAGCTTTCGCACAACAGCTCTCTAAAGTTAAAAGCTGTATAAAGTGCATGGACACTTGATAATGGCTGTATAATAACGTTATCTATTGCGGGGTTCTTGGGTCGATATTGGCACTCGTTCTAGAACATTTATGGCACTTGGTAAAATATTGAGAGTAGATTAATTTAATCCTACCCTACCCCTGCTTTACCTCTACCCTACTCCTGCCCTACCCTACCCTACCTTACCCCTACCCCTATCCTATCCCAAACCTACCCCTACCCTTAGCAAAATTGGTCCAGCCCTTAGAGCGTGGTGCGATGACCAAGGGAAATAGGCTTAGTATTGTAAACAGGTAAAGTTTTTGTGGTTATAGGGGATAATCTCTGGATCTACTGGACCGATTTGTAAAGTTCTTTTACCAATAGAAAGCTACGTTATTTGCGAGTCTCATAAGCTATGTTTGATCCTCATATTTACACGGGCACGGGAAATACATAACTGAAATTCGTGCCGTCCTATAGCGGCATTTCTGCGTCTTTTACAAATTTTGTATTATCTCCGAAACTATGTAACAAAACTACTTTTGAAACAAACACTGTGGTCTCAAAAAAAGTAAACAGTAACTGTAGTATAAAAATTATAATATTTATTTTATTAATGAACATAATACTTAAATAGGCTAAACTTATTATAAAAATAAAATATAAGGAAATATCGAAATATATATAATTTTTTTACTAATATTTTATATTAGTATAAAAATGTTTAATTACGTAAACGAGAAATGCAACCCCTCCAAAGAGAACGATTTACGCAGAGATTCATTTCCTGTTGTTTCCAAACGAAGGACTCCGGAAATTGACGGCGGGGGAGAGGCTTTTATTTTTGGCGCCAGACGTTTTTATTTTTGACAAACCAACAAAAATCGATATACGAGTACTGCCTTGTAGGCTTATTACTAATGCAATAAAATTGAAAATTACGTGCATACAATTTTTACGTGCATAAAATTACGCGGTGGATTTACAAGACGGAGATCCTGAGTTCGATCCCCTGCTGGGGCGATTGAGGTTTTCTTAATTGGTCCAGGTCTGGCTGGTGGGAGGCTAGTTACCACCCTACCGGCAAAGACGTACCGCCAAGCGACTAAGCGTTTCGGTACGATGTCGTGTAGAAACCGAAAGTGGTGTGGTCCTACCAATGCTCCTCCTACCAAGTTAGCCCGCTTCCATCTTAGATTGCATAGTCACTTACCATCAGGTGAGATTGTAGTTAAGGGCTAACTTGTAAAGAATAAAAAAATATATATTTTTTCATATATTTCGGACCATTATCGGACTCTTATTACATGTTTTTTTTTAGACATGGACTAAACGAAATTAATATTGTTTATATTTGATATGAGTCAACTACTTAACCTCTTTAAAGTTCAAAGTAACCCTTCCTCGGAGAGCATATTTTAAGGCCCTGGTTGGTAACATTTACATAAATTAACAATTATCACTTATTCCGCCAACCCGAATCGAAGCAGCGTGGTGGGCTAAGCCCCATATCCCCCTAAGGAGTAAGGACCTGTGAATAGAACAAATACAATAATAATATCGTTATTTTTCTTGCCACGAGAAAACATTCTTTCATTCTTACTGAAACTTCTACTTTTTCATTTCTATCAATGCACCATTTTGTGTGAAACGTGAAAGAAACTTTCCCGCTTGCCGCTATAAATAATACCAGTCTGAAGTATTATGCTCTTTTAATTTAATTCCGCTGCAGTTATTCAAGTTTTGCAATAAATTGCTTCCGAGCTTTAATGTTTCTTTTTCCAACATTTTTTCGCCCTTAATTGTGATATCACTTCAAAATTAAAATCAAAATTCATTTATTTCAGGAAGGCTTAGTTTACAAGCACTTTGAAACGTCAGTTGACTGTTTGTAGCAGTTGACATTATGTCAGTCTCTGACGATCAAGTAATCTGTCATGCCTGTAGCGCTAACGGCTTGACGTCTGATAAAACTGATCGTGTGTTGGTCGCGATCGGCATGATCTTTTGATTATTATCTGCTTGCTGTCAAACCGTTAGCCGGTGAATGAAAACATCGTAAGGAAACCTGCATACCAGAGAATTTTCTTAATTCTCTGCGTGTGTGAAGTCTGCCAAACCGCTTTGGGCCAGCGTGGTGGACTATTGGCCTAACTCTTCTCATTCTGAGAGGAGACTCGAGCTCAGCAGTGACCCGAATATGGGTTGATAACGACGAAGCCGTTAGCGCTATAGTCATGAGAGATTACTTGATCGTCAGTGACTGACTGACTTAGTACCTATAGATTACTAAAATTACGAATTGTAAGTACATAATTTTGAAATTGGATTACCAAATACCACCCAACTAATATTCCTCGTCCAGATCTATTACATTCCGCATTTTCCAATAGTTTTTGCTGATGCGGAAAGTTTTCCGCAAAGCAAACAGTGCAGTCAAAGGCTCTTGTGGTTGAGATGCTTGTATTGAGAGCGGCGCCGTTTTTACTGGCTTTTTGTTTGAGGTAAACGGTAACTTGGTTTATATTAGCTTTTGGTACTAGCGGACGCCCGCGACTTCGTCCGCGCTTGGACCGCCTTAATCCGGCCCTGTCGCAAAATCCGTTCTTAGTAGACAGATAAACTATCTCAAGCGGTTTTCGAGATTTCGTGATGACCTTTCGCTTTATATACCTAGTACGAGTAACTAGTGGATGGAGCGTAAATGATTGTTCATTTGAAATTGAAAACCTTCGTGCCCGAAACTCTATTCCCGACTCTATCTGGTGGGAGGTTTCGGCCGTGGCTAGTTACCATCCTACCGACAAAGACGTACCGCCAAGCGATTTAGCGTTCCGGTTCGATGTCGTTTAGAAACCGAAAGGACTGTGGATTACATCCTACTCCTAACAAGTTAGCCTGCTTCCATCTTAAATTGCATCCTCACTTACCATCAGGTGAGATTGTAGTCAAGGGCTAACTTGACTTTGTTCTTGATTCGACGCGGGTTGTTATCTCATAACTTCGTCATTTATTAATCAATTTTAAAAATTCTTTTTGGTTAAAGGAATATACTTTCAGATTGGTCCCATTTAATTTTCACGAAAATCAGTTCAGTAGCTTTGTGTTAAAATCAAAATAACTGAAGTTGAAGCTCATAAAGTTCACTTTGTTTTTAAACCTATCAATAGAAAGGACATAAATACGATGTTAGTTTTCGCTTTTTAGAGTAACCCATCTATGAAGTCGGTTCAATATTTTGTTGTTAAAAAGATTTTTTCAGTTTACTATCTACGCGATCTGTTTGTCTATGTAAAAGTTAATTACTTTAAAAATTTCAATTAAGTTTATCATTTAATTCAAAGTAGGTACCTACAGACTTCAGACATATTCGTTTTCTATTCTCTAAGTAGGTACAGATCCTTTCCACCTGCCACACAGTTCACGTATCTCAATGATCTGATATTGCCACGCTTTTGTGTCTGCGGCAGGTGTTCATAACAGAGAGCTGCGAGCCCCAGATCTTCCTCATTTTATGAAAGCTTCATAGTCATTGTACTTTGCTTATACTTTGTTTTCAACTGCCTCATTGGTCCCGTGGTTACCTGGTTCAGCTACAGGCCAACAAAAAACAATATGTTATTGGGATTTTTCTTAAAAGATAAATTCATAATAGCATAATAGCAGCCTGGAGTTAGGGAAGTAGACGGTGTCGGTACACCCCGTGCCTCGGAGAGCACGTAAAGCCGTCGGTCCTGCGCCTGATCTGTCACCGGTCGTCCCTGCCGTCCCATCGGACTATGAGAGTGAGGGAATAGAGAGTGCACCTGTGCTGGCCCACACACTTGCTCTATAATATGTCCTACGTACATAGTTAATCTCACCATGAGATTGGCCTCTGTGGCCTGAAAAAAAGATTCAGTCGGGAGGATATTATACTTTGTTCCACCATCAAGTTAGATTCCCTGTTTGAGCCAGTTTTTGAATTTCTAAACTGGATCTGGGCCTGTAGCCAAGTGGCACGTCGATTCTCTTTCTACCCTAAATCCTTAGCGGACGTCTTTGTAGGTAGGGTGGTAAATACACGGTCGGGGCTAGTATTGTCATACGTTGGCTCAGGTCTAGTCTAACTGGTAGACAGACGTACCGCCGAGCGATTGCGAGGCGTGACTTATCGATAAGAATAAAATTTTCGAATCGTTAGCGTTTGTAGAAACATAATCTATATAAGTAACATGACTAGAGCAGCAGATGGGCAGTTAAGCGTTACCTTGACACTTTTTTTAACTGAATCGTAAACCATGGTATCAGGTTTTATAAATGACTAAGGTCTGTCTTACACTGGCTCTTACACTATATACGAACTGAATAAAAGATTTTCGTTTGGGGTTGAGAGAAATCAATAATTCCATACAAACTTACATATTCCCATCACGTAACTAAGCGAACAACGTCGTACTACGCACAAAGGAAATTCTGTCCCAATTTGATTTATGTGAGCATTTTGCCACTACCCCCATGGTTGCAATGTTTTAGGTTGACAATCTATAGACATTTTTATTACTAGCTGACGCCGCGCGGCTAGACCCGCGTGGTTACCGTACCCGTAGGAAAGGGATAATATGTAGCCTATAGCACGCACACAAACAAAGGATAGTGTAGCTGCCCAATGGTGAAATAATTTTTCAAATCGGTTCAGTAGTTTTAGAGCCGATCGACAAACAAATTCAAAATTCATTTATTTAGGCTCAGTTTCTTTCTTTCTTTAATAATATTAGTATAGTTAATATAATGCGCGCTCTAAATTTGTGCGAAAAATCAATACAGTTAATACATAAATTACAATGGGGATGATGACTAGGTTTGAATATACTGATTTTTATGATACATTCCGGTAAATAAGGTCAATGTTAACTAACTTATAGATAAAAAGCAAAGATTATCTGGATATTTGCAAAATAAATAAGATTATTAAATTTCAAAATCTATTAAAACCCTTATATCGTAGTTAGATGAAAGTTCATACAGTTTTAGCTTCCTTACATTAAACCTGACATTTTCTTTACATCAACTATAAACATAAACGCACAAATAACAAAGATATTAGTAATTTTGTTTGAAACAAATCTAACGATCATTATGTACCTACGACGTCATTAAATTGTACTATTTTGTATGGCGCGTTTTTCAGGGATCCGCGGCAGCGCCGCAAATCGGACCCTTTAAATCCCTGTAGCTCCGAAAGTAATGATCGCACATGTTAATTTTACAAAATTGGTTTACTATTAGCATACTCTTAATTTATATATAATTTTAAAAACTGTCATCATCCCTATACTGCCCTCAATAATGTAACCATCTTTTAAAATAGATAAAGTTGACTTTTATAAGCATACTCATTTGGTATCTATATCTTTGCCCGTTGACCTTTTTATACAAAGGCGAGCGGTTTAGCCTTTGATGTGCCTTTTCACGGTTCAATTTCAATGTTTGTCAAAGCTTAGTACCAGAGGTATTAGAACGACGGCCTGCAATGGCTAGACATACCTTAGTTTGTCGAAGAATAGCAACGAAGCTACGAGTAAGTGACTCGCGAGTCACTGCTGAGCTCGAGTCTCCTCTCAAAATGAGAGGGGTTAGGCCAATAGTCCATCACGCTGGCCCAATGCGGATTGGCAGACTTCACACACGCAGAGAATTAGGAAAATTATCTGGTGTGCAGGTTTCCTCATGATGTTTTTCCTTCACCGTTTGGGACACATGATATTTAGTTTCTTTAAATGCACACAACTGAAAGTTGGAGGTGCATGCCTCGGACTCGAACCCACACCCTCTGGAATCGGAGGCAGAGGTCATATCTACTGGGCTATCACGGCTCTGTGCCGTACGTACGTACATAAAAACGTACAAGCAATTTTAAAAGAAGGTGTGATTGTAATGATAGAAATTACAAAAAAAAAATCTTTTAAGGCTAATTACATACGTTTTATAATAAACTGCCACTTGAAACCACGGGCATGTCTCTCAATAAGTTCAAATTATGACTATTGACTATTAACTTTAAACCTGGTACTTTCAAAAGCCACCACAGTCCAAACTCTATAATTGGCTACTGTACTACGTATAGTGACGTACTATGATATGGTATGACTATGGTATCATCTGCTGACAAAATTTCAGCCTTCGTCAAAAGAAGTATGTCTGGCTATCGCAAGCCCTGTCCATTAGTATCAGACGTATACAGGACGGGTAACTGACGTTTTCGCTAATCGGAACAGAGTATACGTAAGTCAATGACTTACGTAATAAGTGGTTTGTTTACATTACGTAATGACATAGCGAGTAGCGTAACTGACTATTTACGTTCTATGTCAATGCCAACGTAATTGAATTGTTTTTTTAATGATAACTTGATAAGGGAGGGTAAACCGCTTCGTAACGTAATGCGTTACGACGCCACTCTGTCTAGCTTCCCTTTCTCCCACGCATACGGCGGCATAATTTTTTGACGTGACCACGTCTTATAATTCGATGAAATCAGATGCAAACTCGAAAAAGATGACGTCATGCGCTTGATAGATTATTTTATAAAGTAGTGAAAAATAAATATAGCTGAAAGTTAAGCTGATAAGCTGATTGATAATATGTGTATGATTCATTGTGAAATTAGACCTATCAGATAATTCTTACGTTAGTTAAATATTATTTTATATTTAGACAGTATTTTTGTATTCAATAATAAAGTTTAAATGAAAATACAAACAGTTATGTTACATGACGAACTTCAAAGGTTAGGTGACCAAATATGACGTCACGTGTAATGTTCTATTTAAATTGAAATTCAAATATCATTACGTAGAACATATATATATTCTTAATTATACTGTTTCGATAATTCTTCATATATTATTTAAAATAAAACTTAGAATATAGATCTGACATTATTGTAATTAAAAAGTAAATAAAAGTAATAGTTGTCATTATAAACGTTATTGGAATATGGTAACACTGGTAGGAACTACTAAGAATGATTCTATGTAATGAGGAATTACTGGCATAGACACGGAGCGTCAGGATACGCGGTATCAAGTAATCTGTGGGCTTCAAACGGCATATGGATCGTATACATTTCTTTTGGGCTTTAAATACTCTCGGTCATTAGAATTACCCCAGAAAATAATTCCATATCGTATAGTAGCTGTTACGTAGGCATTGTACGCTACAATTACTGCTGACTGGTTAACTACCTTGGACAACATATATAATGCATATGAAAATCGGCTTAGCTTTAAACATAAATTGTCTATGTGTTTCCTCCAATTAAGACTGTCATCAATATCGAGACCTAAAAATTTAGTATGTGTTGTTTCGGAAATTTTTTTACCTAAATAATTAATGTCTAATTGTAATTTATTACGTCTATTTGCATATGTCATAATTTTTGTTTTGTCAAGATTAATAATTAAATTGTTACATGTCAACCAATTAATAATATGTCTTAAAGTATAATTTATGTCATCTAATGAAATTTGTGGATCACCAATAAAAATTACCGTACTATCATCAGCAAATAAAACTATCCTATGATCAGTTACTGTGGGAAAATCGTTTATATAAGTTATAAACAGTAGTGGGCCTAATATACTTCCCTGTGGCACCCCAGTTGTTACTGTTTTGGACTCCGACATATAAGCTGTCTCAATTTTATTATTTTTATCTATTCTAGTTATTTAAGTAATTTGTTGCCTACCAGTTAAATACGAATTGATAAGTGCCAAAGCATTACCCCTTACCCCATACACATCCAATTTATCAATTAAAGTTTTATGGTCCACATAGTCAAATGCTTTCGTCAGGTCCATAAAAAGCGCACAAACCGGTTTCCTTTTATCAACACTTGTCATTATCCCCTCTAAAAATTTATATATGGCCAAATTTATAGATTTATTTTTCCTAAAACCAACTTGTTCTTCTGCGAAAACATCATAACGCTCAAAATAGTCATTCAGATTATTAAATATATATTTTTCCATTATTTTTGAAAAAATGGGAATCAATGATATCGGCCGATAACAATCCATATTTTCACTATCCTCTTTTTTAAAGAGTGGTTTAACGATAGAAACTTTTAATTTTTCCGGAAATATACCATTCTCAATACACAAATTTATCAAGTAACTTAATACTGGTGATATTATATCGGAAACATATTTAACTACTTTAGTATTGATTTCATCATACCCACAACTGTTAGTTTTTTTCAATGATTGTATAATATTTTTTATTTGTGAAGGTGTACTAGGGTTCATGAAAATTGAGTTTGATTTATTCCAAGAAGTGTTATTTTTAGTATTATTTATTTTAACAGTTTTACGATTAAGAAAGTTTTCATTGAATGCCTGTGCTATCTCTTGAGGATTTTGGATTACTATTCCATCTCTTTTAATCTTATTTATATTATTGTTATTGCTGCGTTTTACTTTTAAATTATTTATAATATTCCAAGTAGCCTTAGACTTATTCTGTGAAGTTTTAATTTTATAATCATTGTGAGATTTTTGAGTTGATTGAATAATTTTCTTTAACCTTTTCCCATATAATATAAAATTTTGTTTATTCTTATTAGTCGGTTTTTTCCTATATTGCCATATTGATATTTTATAATTGTGATATTTCCAAATTATCAAAACCGTTCGGCCATTCTAAATACTGAACTTTTATAACACAGATCCCACAAGTGGGGCATAAAAAAAAATATATCATTAAATATTAAATTAATAAAAAAAATAATGTTGTACAGGATGGCTGTAGATGAAACAAAAATAAAACGGAATAACTTTCGACAAAACATTTGAATTGGCTGTCGCTGCACTTTTTATCTACACACTTATCCATTGCAATAGAGTTTGTTAGCTTGCCCCAGCTTTTAGCATCATTTTCATTGCTCTTTTGACCGAAGCATGTCATCACAGCTTCACCGCTGCGTTTGTGCGTCAGAACAGATTGAAGTATTTTTAAGAAAACTTTCCAGCAGCGTGGAATCATCGCTCGCTCCAACGCTTTCCTTAAACAGTAAAAAAAAATGTATTAGCTAATTTTATTCTATCCCACTTCTGATGTTAAATTTATTTTTTTATATGTCTAATTAATAATGATTTTTCTTAAATAATATTATTGGAACAGAATTATAATTTGTTGTCATAAATATCTATTGTTACTTGTAAGATCAGTTCGGCTAAGATCGTCAGTCGGGTAAGTCCGTCAGTTTAGTATTTTTATAGAGAAACAATTTGATTAGTTGATAGGCGTTGTATGTTAATACATACTTTATCACGTAGTGTAATAGACCTGATATAAATCATTTTAGAAATGGCCAATAATATCATTGAATGAAAATTTAAATAAACTGTGCCGATCTAATTGACTAACTTTATTAAGATAAGTATCCTTAATTCAATTTAATTTTATTAAAATAAATATATTGAATGTTATTTAAGTTTTACTGAGTGTCAAGGTATTTTAAATAAAATAAAATAGAATCGTGACCAAATTAATCATTTATTTCTTTAACTGAACAATATTACTTTTAATTTTAGTGACTCTACCGCCAGTTCGGAAAGTGCAGTCTCTTGTTGAGAAGAACGGCAAGAAACTCAACAAATGCTCTTTTAAAGTATTGGTTAATTACAATTACAATATTTAGGATAATAATTAATACCTTGAAATAGATAGTTCAATTAAGTCTTAACTTCAAGACAAATCAAAATAACATTAACCATTATTACCATACAAATATACAACGACGTAATTAGGTACTATATAATGTCGTTGCAAATATACCTAATTTCACATAAGTAATATTCGGATGTTATAACTTATCGTTACAACAATACAACATAATAAAATACAGTTTACAACAAAGATATTATGTATAAAATACTTAGCTTTCATAAAACAGCCTCAGAAACACAGGAAGACACCATAACAACAACATTATTTTATATTTCCTAATCACACCGGCCAAGACGCCATTTCGTCATCATCCATGAACATCTCGATTCTTTTACAAAACGCCTATTGGCTAATATTCCTTCTGCATTTGTTTGCAATAGACCAATCACACGCCATCTGCTCAAACTGACCACAGATTACTTGATACCGCGTATCCTGACGCTCCGTGTCTATGCCAGTAATTCCTCATTACATAGAATCATTCTTAGTAGTTCCTACCAGTGTTACCATATTCCAATAACGTTTATAATGACAACTATTACTTTTATTTACTTTTTAATTACAATAATGTCAGATCTATATTCTAAGTTTTATTTTAAATAATATATGAAGAATTATCGAAACAGTATAATTAAGAATATATATATGTTCTACGTAATGATATTTGAATTTCAATTTAAATAGAACATTACACGTGACGTCATATTTGGTCACCTAACCTTTGAAATTCGTCATGTAACATAACTGTTTGTATTTTCATTTAAACTTTATTATTGAATACAAAAATACTGTCTAAATATTAAATAATATTTAACTAACGTAAGAATTATCTGATAGGTCTAATTTCACAATGAATCATACACATATTATCAATCAGCTTATCAGCTTAACTTTCAGCTATATTTATTTTTCACTACTTTATAAAATAATCTATCACGCTCATCATGCGCGTCATGTTCCCTCGCTCTAGAATTGCCAACTTTTTTACAAGAAATAAAGTATATTCTGGTCTATGAAGATTATTTAATAAACATTTTTTTTTTTTGAAAAATTCAACTATACCATCAGTATTTTCTTATGACATTGTCACGTTCAACTATCGTCAGTAAACTGCCTTTACAGACAACCGTTTTTTTTATAAATTTGCAACGCATACCATTCCCTCATTCGATCAGTGGTTAAATTAGGAAACTTCGGATTATAAAGTTCTCAGTTCAAGCACTATTTCGGGTTGAGGTTTTTTTCCAAGAAATTCTCAAGAAATACCTGCCACATTCCCATTGCCCCATAGAGCACATTAAACGTAGGCGTCCACTTATCCATCATACGTATCGGACGCATCGCATCTAACGGACTTTAGTGTTCTTTGTATAGAAAGTCATCTAAGTGTCAAGTCAAAAGCCTCAATAGCTCAACGGTAAGAGCGGTCGGACTCACCACCGAGGGGTGGTGGTTCGATCCCCGCCCCGTTGGGCTATTGTCGTACCCACTCCTAGCGCAGTCTTTCCCGACTAGTTAGAGGGAAATGGGAATATTGGCCATATTACATACATGGGAAATATTCTTTAAAAAAAAAATAAAAGTGCGTCCACTATCCACATCGTACGAATTTTCTACCGGAAAATTCAAAATCCGTTTGATGCGATGAGTCCGATACGTACGACGTGGATCAGTGGACGCCTACCATAAGCCGCCATTACATATTTTATAGTGACGACCTCCAATCCGTGTTAAAGATTACCTTTTGACGGCCTTTGTGGTGAAGTGGTTTACGCGGTGATTTGTGGGTTCGATCCCCGGATGGGTCGATTGAGGTTTTCTTAATTGGTTGAATCTGGCTGGTGGGAGGCACCCTACCAGCAAAGACGTACGTGAGCGACTTTTTTTTTTTATTTATGTTTATTTGTTCCAGAGGTCGAGATCGCCGAGTAATTCAGCACAACGGCAGCTGGAGGAGGCGGACTTGTTTATGGACCTCATCAAAGACGTGGCCAACGAATTGGACATTGACGTGCTTTGCCATAAGGTATCTATGGTTTTTTTTAACACTCATGGATTCACCATGGCCAGAAAGTATTCTGTAACCATGTTTTGTGTTACTCGCAAGTTTGAGTTTCGAATTTACCACTATCTCTTTCTGTCTATAGAAAGAGAGAGATCATCATCATCTCCTTTCCCTTATTCCACTAAATCCCGGGATTTTGTTCTCGAAAAATTGTGTTTTTCACAAATTCCACGGAAACCATAGATTTTCCGGAATTACAATAGTAGAAGACTATGTGTTTAATCCAGGGTATATTCTATTTCTGTTCCAAATTTCGGCCAAATCGGTTCCGTAGTTACGACGTGAAGGAAACAAACACACACACACACACAGTTTTGTTATACTAGTGTGGTTTTAGATTCAAGGTCGCTTACAGTAACCTTAAGACCCTGTGAATGTTATGTAGAAACCCTTATGTCATGCTGATCCTAAGTGTCGCCGCACACGGGCCACACGCGACAGCCACAAGAAGCAAGAAGAGACCACAAAAGTAGCTGAAGCGTGCGACAGCCACTTGTGGCCGGTGGTCGACACTTGTGGCCGGATGCTGCTACTTTTTTAACCCATACCTGCAGTAGCGTATACTGTGGCGGCGGTTTAGTGGCCGGTGCGGGCCACAAGAAGCGAGCAACTTGTAGCGTGTGGCGGCCACCGGCGTCAACCGTGACTTGATGGCCTCCGTGGCGCAGTGGTATGCGCGGTAGATTTACAAAACGGAGGTCCTGGGTTCGATCCCCGGCTGGGCAGATTGAGATTTTCTTAATTTGTCCAGGTCTGGCTGGTGGGAGGCTTCGGCCGTGGCTAGTTACCGTGGCTAGTTACCACCCTACCGGCAAAGACGTACCGCCAAGCGATTTAGCGTTCCGGTACGATGTCGTGTAGAAACCGAAAGGGGTGTGGATTTTCATTCTCCTCCTAACAAGTTAGCCCGGTTCCATCTTAGACTGCATCATCACTTACCATCAGGTGAGATTGTAGTCAAGGGCTAACTTGTAAAGAATGAAAAAAAAAAAAAAAAACCGTGTGCTGCGAGTCCATATAAAATGTATGAAAACTACAGGAAATATGCCGGTAGAGGCGTTTTGTGGTTGTGGCCGGTGGCCCGTGTGTGGGAGCCCTTAGTCCTAACCTATTGGGGTTCGAACAAATACGAACACTTGCTAACTAGGTTCGAACAAATTGAACGCTACGGGATTCCTTATCCGATAATACAAGATAATATTTCAGTACTAAATTGGCAATAGAGAAAATTTTTAGTCTTCTCAACTGTCTGTCTGTTTATTCGATCATCGGAATTGCAAGTTAATTTGACGTATGCTAGTTGACATATACAAAATTGAGATTCTATGTAAAAATGTCATCCGGTGCTTATTGGTGGATTGGATGTTTATTTTAATAGGTTGATATAGACCAAATTAGTGAATAGGCCAGCTGATCAGATAAATATTAACCTTGTCATATAGCAAAAACTAAGTAAGTAAACAAGTAATTAATTTCTTCTAATAATCAATATATTTCGGGAGTTCTGTAAAGTTAGTGTTGCAACATCGTGTAGGCGAAAAGTTCGTCGACGAGCCTAAAATAGCGGGATCGCACCAAAAGTATAACAAGCTTGTCTAGTATCATCATCTAGTTATCATCATTATCATCATATCTGCCGACGTACGGCCACTCACGGCAAATGGTTGACGCCTGTGGCCGCCACACGCTACAATCGTCATTGCTCGCTTCTTGTGGCCCGCACCGGCCACTAATCGTCGCCATACGCCACTCGCGCGATTCCCTCTCTCCCTTATCTCAGTAAACCTGTTGGAGTCGAGTACTTAGTGTTTAGTGACTAGTTTAATTTTTGAGTTGGAAGTCGGTTGAATTTTTTTTATTAAAATTTTTATTTTTTAATTTTTAGTGGTAGCACACCTACTGAGTGTGAACAAAAATTAATAAGCAATTAGTTGAAACGTTATTTTTTTATGATAAGTACCTAAGTCCTGCAATCCCAATTTTACAATAAATTAAAATACTACCTTAACTCATATACAAAATTTCACTCCCCCTTTATCCACACGTAATATGAATATCCAGAAAAACGTGAAAGGTATCACAACTAATGAGAAGTGGTCTGTCTTCATCACCAGACCCCCTATGCAGTCACAATCCATATGGGTGGAAAGTTCTCTTCAATATAAAATTAACCAAGTCCAAACACATGGCAGCTACTGTGAATCGTCGAGGAGTTCCCTTAACTCAACTCAACTCATCTAGGTGGAAAGTTCTTATCAATACAAATTAATTAAGCCCAAACATAAGGTATCTAAATCGTTGACGAGTTCCATCGTCTGTGTTTCGGCTCCATCATCAGACCAACTTTAGACCTTCATAAAATTGTAGTGGTTTAAAATACCTTATGGAAACACTAACAAACGCACTAGCCGTCTTTACGATTTTCGAAAGTTGCCTTCGATTTCTCCAGGATGCCATCATCAGATCCTGACATGAAAAAAATGGGACCTCCCTGGAATCGAACTCTTCAAAACACAAAGAGAATTTTCAAAATCGGTCGATAAATGACGGAATTATCGCTGGACATACATAAAAAAAAAACATACATACAGTCGAACGTAGAACCTCCTCCTTTTTGGAAGTCGGTTAAAAAGATGGTTCCCCGAGTTAAGTTTACGAAAGATCTGAAGTAAACTATATGATTACAAATTATAAGTCCTTTAACCAAATTGTGCTACCCCTTGTAATCAATATTATGTAAATTAACTGTACGCCCAGAATTTCGCCTCCCAAGGTTGAAACAAGGGCTTATCTTTATATGTAACTAGTTAATTCCCCCGGTCTCACGCGCTGAATAAATTTTGACTTGGGCAATGCTCTGGTTTTCAACAATATTGTCCTGGGTCGATTCCCACTTGTGGTTAATTTGGGATTTTCTAATTTTTAAATAGGCTGTAAGGTAGGGTCTAGGGTGTAGGGGGGAGGCTAGTACCAGTCAGCCTCCTCACCTGCCAACCTCACCTGCTCGTGGTGCACCCTGCAGATGGACTGACGAGGCTCTGGCGACCGACCAATGGCGCTATAACCATTCACAATGGCTAGATTTTAAATGGCATAGGCCACTGCGAGAAATCTGGCCCTGAGCTGACCATCCCGCATGCCCAGCGTGGTCAGTTTTGGGCCAATCTTTGTACATGGACCAACAAAACAACCAAGCGAGTCACAGGTAGTCGCTGGATGCAGGTGGCTAAGTATCGTGATGTTTGGAAGTCCCTACAAAAGGACTATGTGGACGTTCATCGGCTGATATGATGATAATGATGACGGTAGAGTTGATTTATGGTTTTTGCTTTCTCCATCATCATCAGTGGCTTGCTCAAGGTTTTTAAATGGGGTAGGCACTAGCCATATAAATTATACAAACTGGAAGATTTCTTCACGACCAACACACGGTGAGTTTGACCGGACGTCATGCCGGCAGCGCTGCAGGCATGCGTCTATGTCGGACCGTGGGTGGCTCGCATTAGGGGCTCAAACAAATGAAATTGTTTTCTTCGATCCATATTAGCGTAATCCGCCACTTCGCTATCCATTCCATAAATGAATTTTGTTCAGCAATATTTATATTTTGTAAGTCTATTTATTTTCCTAGGCCGTATACATTTTTTATGGAATACGTAATTGGTTTTAGCTTTTCTCGTTATCAACCCATATTCGGCTTACTCATTCAGGGGTTCGTCCAATAGTCCATCACGCTGGCCCAATGCAGATTGGCAGACTTCACACACGCAGAGAATTAAGAAAATTCTCAGGTATGCAGGTTCCTCACGATGTTTTCCTTCACTGTTTAAGACACGTGATATTTATTCTCTTAAAATGCACTCAACTGTTGGAGGTCTTCAACTTTTCAGTTATGTGAATTTTCCTAATTCTCTACGTGTGTGAAATCTGCCAATTCGCATTGGGCGTGGTGGATTATTAGCCTAACCGTAACACCTCTCATTCTAAAAGGAGACTCGTGTTCAACAGTCCTAAATATATAGGTTATTTAATGATGATGATGAAAAGAACAACTGTCGAGTTACTTGCCAGCTCTTCTTAGCAGAGCCTGCCTTCCGAACCGGTGGTAGAGTCAAGTTCAAGTCAAGAGTTTAAAAAGTGCTTGTAAATTAAGCCTATCTATACTTACTTATAATAAATTTGTATAGAGGTCAATTCTGTACATGAAATATATTTCCAAAATAACTATCAGGGGGCGATTAGTGGTCGATACTGATGCCAAAAATGCAATCATCACATATAGAAACAAAAAATACTTGACGGATTTTAACGAAACTTGGTACAATTATTCTTCATACTCCTGGGCAGGTTATAGTATACTGTTCATCACGCTACGATCAATAGGAGCAGAGCAGTGAAGGGAAACGTTGGAAAAACGGGAGAAGTTACTCCATTTTAACAGCGATACTACTGTAAGGGCTGGATTAAAGAGGTCTAAGGGCTAACGAAGGGGCGGGAATCCGCTAGTATGAAATAAATGAATGTTTGGGTTTGATAATGGTTGAACAAGGTGGACTGACGACATCAAGCGAGTCGCAGGGATTCGCTGGATGCAGGCGGCTCAGTATCGTGATGTTTGGAAGTCCCTACAAAAGGCCTATGTCCTGCAGTGACTCCATCGGCTGATGTGATGATGATGAAGACGAATGGTTGATTGCAGATCTTGGTGAACGTGTGTCTCCTGACGGCGGCCGACCGAGGGAGCCTGTTCCTCGCTAAGGGCACTCCTCCCGCCCGATACCTGCAGGCCAAGCTGTTTGACGTCACCAGGGACACAGGTTAGTGACTAATGAGTATTCTTATTTTTTCTGAGTGTGTAAGCCTTTTTAGAGAGAGAGCCGTGATAGCCCAGTGGATATGACTTTTGCCCCCGATTCCGGTGGGTATGGGTTCGAATCCGGTCCGGGGTATGCACCTCCAACTTTTCAGTTGTGTGCTTTTTAACTCGAGCTCAGCAGTGAGCCGTATATGGGTTGATAACAAAGCCTTCTTAAGCTCCTCAATGGGACCTCAGCGGCGTCACCGGGTGGTTGGCAACGCCTGATGGGGCCCGAAGGCAGAAGCAGAATGGATGGGCGGAACGATTCTCTAAGGGCGTCTCCTCTGAGACTCGAATGAGTATTCAGTGTCTTGGAATTTGTGTGTATTGTGTTTAGGAACTATCGGACGCCCGCGAATATATATAACTAGCTGACGCCGCGCGGTTTCACCTGCGTGGTTTTCCTTCCCGTAGGAGTACGGGGATAATATATAGCCTATAGCCTTCCTCGATAAATGGGCTATCTATCACTGAAAGAATTTTTCAAATCGGACCAGTAGTTCCTGAGATTAGCGCGTTCAATCAAACAAACAAACTCTTCAGCTTTATATATTAGTATAGATACAATTCGCTGGATGTAGGTGGCAGAGTATCGTGATGTTTGGAAGTCTCTACAAAAGTCTCTGTCTTGCAGTGAACGTCCATCGGCTGATATGATGATGATGATGGACGCCCGCGAATACGTGAAATTTAGTTTTTCACAAATCCCGCAGCTACTATGGATGTTTTGGAATGAAAAGAAAGCATATTACCTCCTCTATCTACTAGTGAAAGTCTTATTTATTTGATTTGAAAAATTCTATCAGTGTTCGATAGCCCATTTATCGACGAAGGCTATAGGCTAAAACGGGGATGTTTTCATACGGGAACGGGAACCACACTGGTAAAACCGCGCGGCGTCAGCTGGTGAAATATAATCATCTTTAAAACGTACAGTTTCCAGTATTGTAGGGGGTAATCTCTGATTCTACAGAACCGATTTGGAAAATTCTTTTACCACTAGAAAGCCACGTTATTTGTGAGTGTCAAAGGCTATATTTTACACAGGAAAGGGAACTACGCAGGTGAACAATAAATAAAGCACAGTTAACGATTAATTAAAGATGATCTTGTTTAATGTAATGAATCATGAGTCCAGGACAAAAGACACTGTCACAGTATGAAACAATACAATCAATACGCCATTACATTTAATGTATCATTCTTATACATATCATAATGTGTGAATGTTCGCCTGTTAGGGCCTAAGTACAAAGGATCATCAAAATTGTAATCATCAATGCATTGAAGACCACACAGCAAAATGTTTTGTTCTATTTATACTTTTGTGGCGGACGCACTGCGGTTTCACCCGCGTAGTTCTCGTTCCAGTGGGAATACAGAGATAGAATATAGCGTATTTAACTCGCTGATAATATATCTTTTTATTGGTGGAAGAATTTTTTAAATCGGTCCAGTAGTTTCAGAGCCTATTCAATGCAAATAATAATCAATCTTTATTCTCTTTATAATAGTGTAGACTAGCCGATGCAATGCGGTTTCACCCGCGTAGTTCCCGCTCCCGTGGGTACACTGAAATAAAATATGGCCTATGTTGTTTGCTGGTAATGTAGCTTTTCATTGGTGAAAGAATTTTTTAAATCGGTCTTGTAGTTTAAGCGTGAAAGCGTAACAAACGCACACAAATTTACATCCAAATACGAAGAAATGCATAAAGTAGATAGCTCTAGATAGATTTTAAGAAATTAAATATCACTTGTCTCAAATGGTGAAGGACATCATAATAAACAATAAACATCGTGAAGAAACCTGCATACCTCGTCCTCTCAGAATGAGAGGGAATAAGGAGGGAATAGTCCACCACGCTGGCCCAATGCGTATTGGCAGACTTGACACACGCAGAGAAATAAGAAAATTCTCAGGTTTCCTCACAATGTTATCCTTCACCGTTTGAGACACGTAATATTATATTATAGTTTCTTCTTCTTAAAATGCACACAACTGAAAAGTTGGAGGTGCATGTCCCGGACCGGATTCGAACCCACAATCGGAGGTTGAGGTCATATCCACTGGGCTATCATGGCTCTCACGGTGAAGGAAAACATCGTGAGGATACCTACATACCAGAGAATTTTCTTAATTCTTTAGATGTGTGAGGTCTGCCAATCCGCATTGGACCAACGTGGCATAACCAACCAGGCCTAGCCCCTGTCATCCTGAGAGGAGACTCGTGCTCAATAGTGAGCCGAATATGGGTAGTTAATAATGATTAAGTCTAAGAATCCTAACCAGGTGTTAGTCAAAATAATAATTAGACATCTGTAACACAATTTGGACTGCAATATTTACACAGCAAACAAAAGATAAACTTTTCCTATTGTTCGCTCGGTCCCTAATGAAAAATTGCTGGAACTTCACCTTTTATTAGCGTTTCTTTTGTTTTCCCCAAAAGGCACACAAACAACAAAGTGTTGTATTTTTGGTAACTTTTTCAGCGTTTATCTTTTAGATAGCTCCGGAAATATATTTATGACCCAAATTATGTACATAATTATGCTTCATTTTTTTTCATATTGCGTCCAAAACTCTTTGACTATTTAGACTATGGACCTGTTTCGCACAAAAATTCACCAACATAAATGTCTGTCGTTTTTTTGAAGGTACTAGATAAACTCACTCATCGAAAATGTTTAACAACATTAAGTTTTTGGCCGTTTTTTATGCCATTCAACTACACAAACTGTCATTTTTAGGGAGCTATTTACACGACGAAACCGATTACAGCAATGAAACATCGATTCTATGACAACAGTTTTTATAAACGCGATAGATCATTGATTTTTGATCTTTGACAGAGGGGTAACGGTTAGCGAGGCAGGTCCTGTTATTAATGGTCGAAGCCAAAACGCAATACAAAGACCAAAGGTAGAAACATAAAAGTAAAAAAGTTATGAAAGTCATTTTTAATCCTGTTGACCTTGAACTGTTAGCATAGAGTAGTTATTAATCCTATGAAAACATTAATGTGATAATGTGACCCAAATTCTATATCACATATATGTGTCGTTATCGATTATGCCAACAAAAGCAATGATATCTAATTGGGTGCCAAATTCTATAGATTATAGAATTTAGAATATTTTAAAGCTCAAGATTTGGATTAGCTAGATAATTGTGTTCATATACTGTTTTCGAATTGTCACTTATACACCGCGCTACGTTATTCGTCTTAAACCAAAATCCCACATAATGTACCCAATGTCTATTATCCATCAGTGTTATTAAAAAAAAAAACAAAGTACAATTCAAGGAGTTACAATTGTAATAAACTTTCAAAAATCGATTATTTTAACACATCCTGTATTTTCAAACATCTACCTACCTCCTCGCCGCAGTCACGTCGGCAGCCCGTCGGTCCCTTTGAGCTTTGAGGTCATTCACTTTAACCTATTTCTTTAAATTAAATTTTATTTTATTTACGGGTGTTAACCCGTACTAGACCTGTGTCGATCGCGATTGATCGAATCTCTGATACCCGATCAGTACTTGTGCGTGAGCGAGTGACGCGGCCGTCAGAGCCTCAAATAATCTGCGAACGATTTTTGTTCACCACACTGAATTGGACTTGTAACAATTATCTGGATCGAATACTCGTCGGTCAGTCGTACAACATCACTCTACAGAATAGCAACCTAAAATCCGATCAGTTCGGAATTTTAACGGCCTTGGTGGCGCAGTGGTGTGCGCGGTGGATTTACAAGACGGAGGTCCTGGGTTCGAACCTCGGTTGGGCCGATTGGTGTTTCGGTCCAGGCCTGGCTGGTGGGAGACTTCGATCGTGGCTCGTTACCACCCTACCGACAAAGACGTACCGCCAAGCCGTGGATTCAAATACTCCCCCTAATAAGTTAGTCCGTTTCCATTTCAGATTGCATAATCACTTACTACACTACCGTCAGGTGAAATTGTAGTTGATGGATAACTTGTAACGAATAAAAAAAGGGTTCCGATTCATGTCCTACGGATGTTCAGTTTAAGACTCAAGTAACTACATACTTTAAGTCGAGTCGTAACGATACACAAAACACAAACTCACACAAAGTTTAAATGAAAGTATCTCTGGAAGTAGGTTAAGTGTACGGTTGGAATGAACATCTGAATGAAACCTTGCGAAGATGTGTTTTGTGCGAAGCGCTCCTTTTAATGTGCCGCGCTACTGCAGCTGCAGCTAAATAGGTGGCAAATTGCTGGACGCTTTTAAAAGTTGCAGATATACGAGTTACTCGGGTTTTTATCAGTATACTATCACACAGTATATTTCACCCGCGTGGTTCCCGTTCCCGTAGGAATACGGCGATAATGTATAGCCTATAGCCTTCCTCGATAAATGGGCCATCTGACACTGAAAGAATTTTTCAAATCGGACCAGTAGTTCCTGAGATTAGCGCGTTCAAACAAACGAACTTTTCAGCTTTATAATATTAAGTATTGATACATACCAGTGGGTATGCGTATATAGATCCTGCATATAAATAAAACTAGCGGACGCCCGCGACTTCGTCCGCCCTTAGATCTCCTTAACCTGGCCCACTCGCAAAATCCGTTCTTAGCTGAAGGCTCTCATGAATTACTTCCCTGCCAAATTTAATCATTTTACGTCAAGCGGTTTTCGAGAGATCGTGCTGAATGACCTTTCACTTGGTGTATGTGCTTCTAATTTCGTTTATAGTTTACGCGATATTAAGACACAAATAATCATTGGAACTGTTGAACTGTCTTAATTGGGACTCTCACTGGAAGATGGAGGAGGTCAAAAATAGTCCGGGGCCCTTAGTGATGAGCTGGTCTTTGCAACTTGGCACGATCCTAACATTGAACGCATTGAAAGAGAGGTTAAGGGGTGGGCAATAAAGGTTCCGTTACACTCTCCGACGGTTCGTGAACGTCATCTTGATTGGACCCGTCTTCTTGTAAACAAATCGAATTAACACTATCTTGCTCCAATGTTGTTATTTGCGACATCGAATGAAAAATCGTGAATGGATTGTGCCTCATTCCAACCAGCTCATGACTAAGAGCCTGGTATTGGTCCGAAACTAGTAGGACATACTCCAATGTTGTATCACATGAGTTTTAACTGTGTTTCATGGTAAATTGACTTACATCTGTTTTTTTTCCAGACCTGTATACAGCTCTGCGGATAGCTCAAACGCAGGAGATCAGGATAAACTTCGGCGTGGGTGTGGCTGGTCTGGCCGCTCAGACCAAACACCCCATTAACATTAAGAATGCGTACGCTGATCCCAGGTGAGTAGATACTCTTAGGATGGTACATGAGTGCGGTGAAGAGGTATCTATTCGAAGGGGTAATTAGGAGACACACAAGCTCTGTGTACACCAAGTACTTTGCGTCTTTCGGAACGCTTGTGCAATGATGCAATTCAAATACCACTACTGTTTCACCTAGATCTAAAAGAGTCACTACATGCGTATTAAGCCGTCTTATAAGAGTAAAACTTCTGTTTTTCATGAACCCTTACAAAGCAGTTTATAAGGAACTGTTATGTAATAACGAAATAATGGAATGTGTGCTGTATGTCCAAAATTTGCTTGGAACATGCAGCACAATGCTGAGCTGGATCCAGTTTCAAGGCTGTGCCAAAAATGGCATTGTGGTGTTCTGATGCTTAGACAACTTTTGGTTTTTGATTTGTCTTAGTGGTCAGAGTATCAAGCTAAGTGTGGCACAATATTAGGAATAAACGTTTTTTCTTTCTTTCTAATAAGATTGTTCACAAAACTACCTATTTCAGGTTTAACAGTGAGATCGACGCGCGCACTGGCTACAAGACCGAGCTGATATTGTGTATGCCCATCTGCAACTACGAGGGCGACGTGGTGGGCGTCGCGCAGATCATTAACAAAACTGATGGTTAGTGTCAGTGACGCTGTTCACTGCATAGGTAATTGAGACCCTTCAGCTCCATAGCATGCTCCCCATAGCATTCTTCCCATAGAATTCTCCCCACATAGCATTCTTCCCATAGCATTCTCCCCATAGCATTCTCCCCATAACATTCTTCCCAGAGCAGAACTGTGATAGCTACAATAAGAAAATTCTCCTCGGCGAATTTGGTCTTTATTTCAACTAAGAAATGTCATATACAGCCGATGAACGTGCATAAAATGCAGCAAGTAAAAGCCAAAGCCGAAATGCTTAACAATGAGCTAACACTTACTTTCATCATCATCAAAATAGACATCCACTACTCACACTACTCAATGGTTTCGAGCCCCATCCAACGGCTCCTTGCATTCATGTCCTCAGTCCATCTTCCCGTACGGGGACGCCATTCCAGCTCCTGGTGACCTTAAAGTCCCTTGGCTAAACGTCCATCGGTTCTTTGAACTATGTGCCCTGCCCAACACTCACTCTATTAGTATGTAAATCCTTATTACAGGCTCGAAAGAGTTTTCCACACGAGACGTGGAAGTTTTCCGGCGTTACCTGACGTTCTGCGGCATTGGCATACAAAATGCTCAGCTGTTCGAGTCGTCAGTGCTGGAGTACAAGAGGAACCAGATCCTTCTGGCTCTGGCGAGGAGTATATTCGAGGAGCAGAGTAATCTGGAGTGTCTGGTGACCAAGATCATGACTGAGGCGAGAGAATTGCTGAAATGCGAGCGATGTGCTGTATTCATATTGGATACAGATCATTGCGAATCGGTAAGTAGCATATATCATATTTCTGTGAACTTTTTCTTGTATCCATAAACAACCGTTAGTTGGTATATGAGGGGGACATGACTTTAACAAAAATGTGCACTTTAAACCTTAATATTTTACAAACGGATCCCTGAATCGAAAAATAATGTTTCACTGAACCCTCATGACTTTGAAAGACCTATCCTACCTATAGAACTGGTGAACCGTTTGAGTAGCCAACGTATAAAGGTACAGTATAAGGCTCCGGGACTTCCGCCATTACTGACACTTGACAGGTGTAAAGTTACTAATCTGAGCGTGTAATAACTTTGGATGCATGGAATCCAGCTGTGGCGATCTGCGTGAGACTACAACATTTACATTATTCAAAGAGTTCATAATTACTAAAGGAAGTGTTGAACGCGCCTTGCTTTCTGAAAATACCGAAAATTCAGGAGCATCTGCGCATGCCAACAGTGAAAGAAGAAATAAAATCCAGTAACAACAACTACAACGTTAGACTCAGAAACCATTTGAACCACCTTGATTCGACGATTGAAAAGTCGGCAAATACTTGATTAAAAGCCACATATCAAATACTTGGGGCTTCTTCCGCTGGGGAATGCTCGCACGAGAACAGCAACACAACAAAACTGGGCATGCTTATATAGTCGTTCTTTCTTTATTTCCAGAGTCACCTAGAGCGAATAGTGCAGCGGCCGGGCGGCAGACGGAGCTCGGTCCCCGCGCTGCCCCCGCCGGCGCCGACGCGCTTCCACACGCTGTTCGAGCTGGGCGCCAAGCACTCGCGCACCACGCTCACCCCCAGACACGACATCAAGTCCACGCTCGCGTGTATCGCGCTCGCGGTACGTGTTAGACCTTGTCCAGAAGGGGCAAATTCGCCGCGAATCGCGTTGTCAAAGTACTAGACATCAATACATCGCGTCCACAAGCATCGCGCGAATGCGAAATACGCGCGTAATTCGCGTGCACTACGCCAGACTCTCGACTCGCGTGTGATTTGCGCGTATTGCGCGCGAGTCGAGATACTAGGAACGCCTTGGTGCGTCCAGTTAACGCGCGAACTCTAAAGCGACTGCACGTTCAACTCCATGTTTCGTACTGAATTCCTCCCCAAATGCTTGCGCGTTGGTACGCGCCTTGTGGATGCAATGGTCGCGCGTAATGCGCGCTAGAGAATCGCGGCGAATTCGCCCTTTCTGGACTGAGCCTTAGTGTTAACAGAGCCCTCTAGAGCGACAGACTTCCTTTATCCCTTTATGCATTAACACTCACCTCTCCTCCGCGATATGTGCTCCATGCCCACTTCACTTACCATCAGGTGAGTTTGTAGTCCAGGACTAACTTGTAAAGAATTTATCTCCTACTCCAGGTGGCTCAATCGAACAAAGCACTGAACATATCGGACGTGGACGAGTGGCGCGCACACAACGGCATGGTGGTGGCCGACATGGCGGCGGACGACGCCGTCAACGTGCGCACCATGCTCTGCATGCCCATTGTTAACGCCAACAAAGACGTCATCGGTGTGGCACAGCTGATTAATAAGGTAAGTTTATTTTTGCTTATTTTAAGATCTTTTCTTTTTAACACCTTTTCAGTTATGTGCTTTTTAAGAAAATAAACATCACGTGTCTTAAACTATAAAGGAAAAACTGAGAATTAATTCGACAAAAATTGTTCGACACAATGTATTTCTTCTTTCCCTTTTCTTGGGATACCAGTATGTCATTGACAAAGCAAAGCCTACTGGCCACTATTTCATAAGCTTGCCAAATTTTATAAGCTTGAACATTGGCTCTCCGATTGCCTCTAAACCATGGATTGCCAAAGTAGGCGAACATCAATATTGAGGTAAAGTAGTAAACAGAGAGAAAGTTCTCTTGTCTAAAATGCTTTAGGGACCACTACTATGTGCACTTCTTCCCTAACCCTACCCTACCTCTGCCCAACCCTACCATACTCCTACTCTACTTTAGTCCTACCCTACCCCTACCTTAACTTAGCCTACTCCGATCCTAACGTCAGTCAACCTCTCCACTAACACTTGAAATTTAGGAAAATTTTAATTAACTTTTATGTAGGTATTATTACGAATTGTTTACATGGGAGTAAAGAAAAGTTTTTAGACCTTGTCTATTGTTGATTTCTTTTTAATTTTCTCCGTAAGAACCATCCTCGTGGTTCAAGGAATATTGTAAAAAAAGAATTAGCGAAATCGATTCAGCAGTTCTTGAGATTTGCCTAAGCAACAGAGTCAGCATTAATTCAACAATGTCCCAAAATTTACGAGCCTCTGCTTTAAAACACCAATGATAACTGTTACTCAAAAATGTCAATGTATGCGTATGACCATTTATCTTGTTTGAATGTATAAATACCCTTGTTTTTAGGAAAACGGTTCTCAGTTCTCTGACGGAGACATCTCGATATTCGAAGCGTTCGCCATATTCTGCGGGCTCGGCATCCACAACACGCAGATGTATGAAAACGCTTGCAAACTGATGGCCAAGCAGAAGGTAGTGTTACAAACTGTTGTGACATGTACTAATACAGTGAAGGGCTGACTTGTCACTGAGTATAAAACACGTTAAACTCTGCAGGTAGCGCTGGAATGCCTGTCGTACCACGCCACGGCGTCCACCGAGGACACCGCCAAGCTGTGCCAGGACGTCATCCCCTCGGCGGAGATTTACAACCTCTACAGCTTCCATTTTCATGGTAACGTATAATGTTTACGATTAATAGACTCTAGGTTGACTATAGTCTTAGACCAAATACACGTGGACTTGTATCACACCCAATTCCACCAACAAAAATGTCGTGACATTTTTGGAGGGGGACGAGGTAAACTCACACATTGAAATTGTTAAACACCAATAAATATATTTTGTGTCCTAACACTAAACACAACTATACTCGTAGATTCTCAATTCACACATGTGTTATTTGTACACAGATTTACAAACACATCGCTTAAACTTGTTGCACAGAATATTCGATTACTTGATCGATGTTTTTTTAACATTTTATAAAATTATGCAATGGCAGGTTCATCACAGTCTTGTTATAGAAGACTTTCAAAACTACTAAAGATTTTTTTACTCTTTGAAGACGATATGCAGAAGTAACTAACTTATGCCCGTGTCTAGTAAGACGTGGGTTTAAATCTCCTTTTCGTTTGTGCAAATTAATATTGCCGGCCCAATGCGGATTGGCAGACTTCGCACACGTAGAGAATTAAGAAAATTCTCAGGTATGCAGGTTTCCTCATGATGTTTTTCCTTCACCGTTTGAGACACGTGATATTTAACTTTTTAAAATGCACACAACTGAAAAGTTGGGAGGCGCATGCCCCGGACCGGATTCGAATATACGCCCTCCGTATCGAGGAGCAGAGGTCATATTCACTAGGCTATCGCGGCTCTACACTGTAGCAGTGCGTATAAGAAACGTTGAAGCAAAACGTTTGCTGGTGGCTTTCAAGGGTTGTTTTCTTGTAAAATATGATAACTTTTTTTACAGATTTCGATCTTTCCGATGAAGACACATGTAGAGCTACTCTACGGATGTTCCTGCAATGCAACCTCGTTGAGAAGTTCCATATACCTTATGATGTAAGTATTTTAATAAAGAAAGCATTCTTTTATCTACATCATCATCATATCAGCCGATGGAGTCCACTGCAGGACATAGGCCTTTTGTAGGGACTGCCAAACATCACGATACTGGGCCTATAAAACTACCTTTTGTCCCCATTAACGCAAATAAGCAAACTGGTTATCTATTTCAAATTAAATAAAAAGTTATGAATAATAAACACATATAATATGTATAAGCGGACTCGGTCAAGTTTCGCTTTGACTTATGTGTTCTTATTCCCTACCCTACCCCTACCCCTACTCTACAAATGCTCCATACAAACTTCCACTTTCCCCCCCATTTTAGAGAAGTTAGAAAGAGACAAAAAGTAGCCTATGTCACTCTCCATCAGACAGACCGACAGACACACACACTTTCACATTTATAAAATTAATGTATATGTTTTATTTTCTTTTGACCACATCATTGTTCCTGAAAGAATGTCACATCTTCTATGTATTTTGATTAATTTGTAGGTTCTCTGCCGATGGATATTAAGCGTAAAGAAGAATTACCGTCCAGTGAAGTACCACAACTGGAGGCACGCGCTGAACGTGGCGCAAACTATGTTCGCGATGCTGAAGACTGGCAAAATGGAACGATTTATGTCTGACCTTGAGATCCTGGGGCTCTTGGTCGCTTGTCTGTGCCACGATCTCGACCACAGAGGCACCAACAACGCGTTCCAGACCAAAACTGAGAGCCCCTTAGCGATTCTGTATTCGACGTCGACGATGGAGCATCACCATTTCGACCAGTGCGTCATGATTTTGAATAGCGAAAGCAATAATATATTTCAGGTAATACTTGTAACAAAATGAGCGACAAGTTATAAAAAAATCATATGATTTTCAGTTATATTTATTCGGAAGGTCAGTTTTAGATATAAACACATTCTAACTGAAAATAATCAGTGCTGCATACTTTTTTATAGGTAAAATGCTGAATTGGAGCCTTTCTCTAGATTATGCCACACTTCACAAGGAATTCTACTATGGCTCCACTGGTTGAGTGGACAGTAAAGCCATAATATAATTTAAAATTTAATAATGTGATATGTGGCAATTCTTAAAAATAAAGTCCATGAAATATATTTCCAAAATAAGTATCAGGAGTGATTAATGATCGATACTGATGCCAAAAATGAAATCAGTAAATTTTTTTTCTGTCTGTTCGTTATAGAAACAAAAACTACTTGACGGATTTTAATGGAACTTGGTAAAATTATTCTTCCTACTCCTGGGCAGGTCATAGTATACTTTTAATCACGCTTGATACTCCTGGGCAGGTTATAGTACACTTTTCATTCAGCCACGATCAATAGGAGCAGAGCAGTGAAGGGAAATGTTGGGAAAACGGGAGAAGTTACTCCATTTTTACAGCGATACTACTGTAAGGGCTGGATTAAAGTCTAAGGGCAAACGAAGTTTATATATTTTTGGAAGCTATAAAAGCAATAATTTGGCAGGCTTTATCTCCGTGTGACTACAAGGACGTGATGAGGGTGGTGGAGACGGCGATACTGTCGACGGACCTAGCGATGTACTTCAAGAAGAAATCAAAGTTCCTAGAACTAGTTGAAAACGGCGAGTTCGATTGGCAAAGTCAGGAGAAGAAAGAATGTAAGCAGGCAAATATTTATTTAAGTATTATAAAGTGGACTTTAAAATTACCGGGAAATTCGATATAGTAAAACGCTATTTTCAATAATTTTGGGGTATGAAGTTAGATAGTAGGAGTCGTAACAACTCCTACACCTTAAACTCGGTTTCTATTTAGCGGACCTCGCCTTACGGCTCGTGCCTTAAAAATACCTCGTACATAACGGGTCTTTTTAGCCCCTTGTAAAACAATCTACTATTGTTTAGCGGGCAGTGGCCTGTTTTTAGGCCAACTACTGTTCTCAACATATCTTGTGTGAGGTGCAAGAGTTTCTTTGTTATCCTTGGGTCGAGTTGTGTTGATGGTATTAATGGTGTGTCTGTGTACAGTATTGGCACTATTGTCATAACAGGATCTTAAATATATAGGAAATAGTAGTCTGAAACTGATATGAAGTAATTTGACCCGTGTTGGCTCGTGCCGATGTTATGTGGCACGGCTTGTTTCCGTAAATAGTAGGGAGTCAGAGAGGGGTAACCATCGGGAAGGAACTCTCGCCGTACGGTCTAGCTCCTGACGTTCGATCCGTCCACACCTTTTGTTGGATAATCCTTCATGGGTGATTTTGGGATAGGCGGGGAGAGTGACTTGAGTGGAAAAGGGGAGTGTTAATTAACTGTCAAGAACGTCTTTAACCCTACAGACAACGATCACAAGTTCGTGACTCCACTCAAGGCATCCTCTCCCATTCTAGAGTTTGTTTTCGTTACAGTTTGATTTGTCAATTAAGTTGACCTGACAAATATTGTGAATACCTTTGTTCATGGTTTTGTTGTTTTTTGTATTCCACTTCTGAGTCTGGTAAACATACATATTTGTAGTGCTTTGCGGCATGATGATGACCGCGTGCGACGTGTCGGCGATAGCGAAGCCGTGGGAGGTGCAGCACAAGGTCGCCAAGCTGGTCGCCGACGAGTTCTTCGACCAGGGGGACTTGGAAAAGTTGCAGCTCAACCAGCAACCTATTGCTATGATGGACAGGTAACGTAGGAATACGCGGATAATATATAGCCTATAACTTTCTTCGATAAATGGGCTATCTAACACTGAAAGAATTTTTCAAATCGGACCAGTAGTTCCTGAGATTAGCGCGTTCGAACAAACTCTTTAGTTTTATAATATTGAAAGTATAGATTAGAAAACGCTACTAACCTTTGCACATCCTTAGAACTCCTTAATCTGACTCTGTCGCAAAATACATTCTATGTGGGAGTTTACTAACTATAAACCTCCTTGCCAAATTTCATTTTTGTATTTCAAGCGGTTTTTGATATAGCGTGATGAGTGAGTTTTCGGTTTTATATCTATAGATGACACTCGCAGATAAAGTGGCGTTCTATTGGTCAATGTATCTTTAAAATCGGTTCAGTACATCCAGAGATATTTTGTAGCGCACATTCTAAAACTAAGGATATTTTGACTCCATGCTATTTATTGAGGATTTACATGGCGGAGGTCCTGGGTTTGATCCCCAGATGAGCTGATTGAGGTTTTCTTAACTGGGCCAGGTCTGGCTGGTTAAGAGACTTCGGCCGCGGCCAGTTACCACTCTCGGCAAATGCCAAGCGATTTAGCGTTCCGATACGATGTCGTGTAGAAACCGTAAGTGGTGTGGATTTTCATTTCTACTCCTAACAAGTTAGCCCGCTTCCATCTTCGATTGCATCATCACTTATTATTACTTTCTTATGACGTACCTATAGTCAATACCTATATCTCTATTTCTAGGGAGAAAAAAGACGAATTACCTCAAATGCAAGTTGGCTTCATAGACATGATATGTTTACCGCTGTACAAAGTACTGTCGGACACCTTCCCCTGGATACAGCCTCTGTACACCGGCACCATGGAGAACCGGCAGCGGTGGCAGGACCTCGCGGAGAAGGTCGAGATGGGACTCACGTGGATTGACCACGACACCATAGACAAACCCATAGAAGAGTTCACAGGTTTGTTATTGAAAATCATTTGGAATCCGAGAGAAAGAGTTCTGTTGTCAGTCAAAAGATTCGTCTTTATTTGGATTGCAATTACTTCAATTCTCTGTAATTTAAGAAATTCGTCAATTGTCGAATTACCATAAATGTATCTAGCGAGCGGGCGGGGCAACTATACTTAAATTAAGTAACAAATTTCAACTTCAGCCTCAGTTTCGATTTCGGTCAGTATTCAGCCGAAACAAAGCTGCCAAAAATTCTGAAAATTATTTTCCCAACAGCAATTTGTATCTCCTATCCGCAAAAAATACTAACGACCTGCTTATAAATTAAAAATAATAAAGGCCCATTTTAGGACATGTCCTTTATTGCAGCGTCCAAAGAGCCCATCAAAGACGTAGAGTTCACGGTGACCACGCTGAACTGCGCGCGCCCACTGTCGGACACCAGTAGCATGGTGCTGGTGAAGCCCATTAAACCATACTTCCACTCGCTCAGACGAGGGAAGAGCGGGAGCGTGACATCGCGTCCCGCCAGGAGTAAGCTCACTAGGTAAATGTTTGTATTAACTTCCACTCAATGGCTTACAAAAGGTTTTTAACTAGGGAAGGCACTATCACACTAATATTGTAAAGGCGAAAGTTTGTGTGTAAGTGTGTGTATGTTTGTTTCTCTTATACGCTGCGGCGATTTAGCTAACATTTGGAATGAAAATAGATTTTACTCTAGATTAGCACTTATGCTACTTTTCATCACGGATATATCCATGGTTCCCGCGGGATTTCGAAAAACTGAATTCCGCGAAAATGAATACGTAATAAATTAAAAAAAAAATTTACTAATTTATTACATTTTTATTCGTATGAAATGAACGTTAAGTTTACCATAATGGGGTAAATGACTAGGGTTCAATATGACGATTTTTATGAGACACTCGGATAATTAAGGTCAATATTACCTAAAAGCCCAAAGTTTCCTACGGACCCCTCTATGCGTCGCCAAGCTCTTAGGATCCTGTTCCTAATCTCCCAAGTATCACGCAAATGAATCAATGGCCCCGATGTATGTCCACAAGTAGCACGAACAGTTAGTACTCTGGCAGTCATATAATCGGAGTGAACCCAAAGTTTCCTGCAGATCCCTCTACGCGGCGCCAAGCTCGCGCGAGAGCGCGCCGAGCCCGCCGCCCGCCCGCGCTCCGCTGACGACGCCGGAGGAGACGCCGCTGCCGCCCAAGCAGAAACATAAAGGACGGTACGACGCCGCTTTGTGCCCCTTTACACCACTTTGTAACACTTTACAACACTTTGTAGTACTTTACACTACATTGTAGTACTTTACACTACTTTGTAACACTTTACACCACTTTGTAACACTTTACACCACTTTGTAGCACTTTACAACATTTTGTAACACTTTACACCACTATGTGCCCCTTTACACCTCTTTGCAACACTTTACACCACTTTACAGCCCAATTCAAACTTTACGAGGTCTCTGAAGTTAGCTGTTGTCACTGTATGCGACTGAGGGTGGGAAAGAGAAGAACGCGAGGTGCTCCGTCGCCGCGTCGTCGCTACGTTTCCACTTATACTTAAAATGCATTGTGCATAAAACGCACGATATTCCGAGACATCATTAAGTTTGAAACAAATAATACACAATAATAATCATTAATCATAAACTTTTTGGTTTCCAGGTTATGCCATATGTTGTGACGGTTAAGTTTCAACTGGTAAGTTTATTTTCATACCCTCAAATATACAAAATCAGTCGTTAGACCCCCTAAATGAAATTCTTCTTATTCAAAATTAAATAAAAAATATAAATATAAAATAAAATATAGATTAAAATAAATAAATATAAAATATATATACAAAAAAAAACCCGTGTATATTAAAATTATTTAAATAACAAAAACTAGGTATCAAGTTTGGTATCAAGCAAGAAATTGCCTTGAAAAGTTTACTCCTACATAGACATTGGAATTTTTTTCGACAAAATATACGTAAAAAACCTCCATTTGAATATTTGAAGCAAAACACAGTAGTGATGTGTATTATGGAATGAACCTCTATTTGTTACCCTTTTACTTTATTGAGTTAGCTTTTGCGTTACGTGACAGTTACTGTAAACTGCATATATGAATTTCGTTCTAATATCCACGCGGCTCTATATAGATTACTCTACCATCTATCGTCCATAAGTCAAATTCAAAGTCTTAATTTTTACATCGGAAAAAAGACTACATCACGGCCTTTATGCGTAGATACGTTTTTGGCAATATAAATGACGCCTCATCATTTGCTTTCTGCACACGACTATCGTTCACTTATTCGTCTGTAAATCAAGCAAGCAAATCTATGAATTGAGCTATTTCTGCGTGATCGAATCAGAAATGAGTATATACGACCCCGCACCGGAAAGCTCAGTGTTGGTCGACCCCTTACTAGATAGACAGAGGACATCAAGCGGATTGCAGGGAGCCGCTGGATGCTGACAGCCTGAGACTGAGACGTTTGGAAGTCTCCACAAGAGGCCTATGTCCAGCAGTGAACATCCATCGGCTGATAGTGATGATGATGATGATGATGTGTCAGTTAGTAAAATGACATTGAGCCCGACTGACGATCTCTTATGTAGTCTGTCATTTGTTACAGGAGAAGCCAGAGCAGTACAGACAAGCAGGACAAAGTGAAACCGTCCAAATCAATCGACTAACTGAACGATGCAATCGAGACGCGTAAAATGAATGACTTTCTTAAATAGTGTTGTTTCTTCGAGGTTATTAGATTATATCTGTTTTTGGGCAGAGGCAAAATCAAATGCTCGGGCAATATGAACATTGGTTAGGCAAAACAAACGTGCCCTGTCCATAGGGCAAGATATAATGCAATCTTAGCTTGCATTTGTCAGGTGATGAACTTGCTAAAAAAAAAGGTAAAATACGAGATCCGGTAAAAGAAATATATATATCTAATGCCGGTTCTTATAGCAGTACCCATTTTCCATTTTTCCCAAGCATTTTGACTAATGCTTCGATCGTGACACGTCTACTGTTGAAACGGACCTACTTAGTAGTAATAAAGTAGTATTTATATTGTCTGATTGAGAAAATATCTAATTCTGTGTAAATGATTATTGGAATGGAATATGGAATATTTTACTATTCTTTTTATTCTATTGCTATCTGTAAACTATGGACTGGAATAATTGAATTTGCAATTTCAAAAATGTAAAATGCCCAGGATTTAAAATAAACTTATTTTAAAATTAATCTAAATATTCATTAGATATTTGTGTGTATGTGCAGAATATCCGACTTAATCCTTTTGGAAATTGCATATTCAATTATATTTTAGTTGTTTCAATGTACTTGTCCAAAGTAACGGAGCTTAGTAAGCAATAAATTATTCTTAAATTATAAACAAAAACTTTTCTCAATCAGATGAGGTTTTAGTGAAAGTTAACTAATAATTACTTGGTTATAGTTTATTCGCGTAGAGGAGATATTTATATATATATATATATATATATATATATATATATATATATATATATATATATATATATGTTATATACTAATTATTTTAACCTGGCATGTAAATACATTATCTTTGTGTATTTGTGTAAGGGAATACAATAAAATCGGACATTTAATCTGATATTACATTCACAAAGTGTGTCAAGTGTGTTGAAGTGACAGGTAAAAATTATTTCTCAAGAAAATTAGTTTAACTTGCCAGATCAAACAGTTGATACAGCGGAAGCCATAAAATTAAAAAATCATTGTATATACAAAATAAATTATTTTTTATCTGTCACCTCGATGTTTATACTGTGCGTAGTCTATGAAACAGAGGTAATCTTGCGCTGGAAAGTGACTTAAAATTACATCTTACGTAGATATTATTTCAAAAGTACACATTGTGAGAATGTTTGTTCAGGTGACAGGTAAAAATAATTTAGACAAACACGCTAAAGATAGCTAATAAGGTGACAGTGGATTATAAATCTGTCAGTGTCAACAATGTTTCTGTATTAGCGGACAGTGACCACTGACGAGAGACCAGCTTAGTTCGCCCATTGGTGAGATGGCGTAACTATCAGCAATAATTATAACAAAAGCTCGTATGCGAATAAACTGTAATTATTTTATCTATTCGTCGTATTGACGTCAAAATGTTTTCCTGTAAAACTAAACTCTTAGATAAATGTTTACGTATTTAAATATAGTCTGTGATCTAGCGTTACTTCACGAGATATCTATTTTAAAGTACTCTGTATATATATTTGTGACTAGTGACGTCATTGTCAAATTTTCGAAAATAATAAAAGTGTTATCTAATAGTTCATCATAATGGTAGTATTAGCCCCTAGTGCGAAATTTGTGACTTTCGATTTTGTAACATCGCATATTATTATTATTAGATTTTGTTTTGGTACACCTACTGCGTTAGGCATTAAAAATTAGTCTGGGTAATTGCGATGACCCGTCGGCGGGACTGGAAAGGGCTAGAGAAAAACAGTTTTGTCTATGGTCGGTACCATTAGATGTTTTTTGGTCAAACAGTTATTGATAATATTCTGTTTGTATCGTTAAATGTCACAGTTTCGTACTAAGGGTGAAGCTTTACGGGCCACTTTGCCGATGGCAGGTTAGATTGGTCCATGGCTGTAAATATTACACATCGAGCTTAAGAAAGAGATACTTCTTTTTTGTTTGTACTTCATACAAAAGCTAAGTTTGCTGATTTTCTAAGGGCGCATTTACATTTTATTATAAAAAGTATGCGGAACTTCCAAAATTCATACCATAATATACCCAAAATGTACCTGTGTTTTCAGTCAACCAACGTGCCTAGGTATAAAGTTTTTTAGTCATAATATTAAGTTCCCAATTTTCCTCAAAGTATGGGTTAATGTCTAAATTGTTAGACTACGAGCTAGGCAAGAATTGGGCATTCATTTATTTAATTTTAAGTCTATAGCATTATTAACTTTATTTTATAAGTAACTTTTTGGCGATTCAAGATTGAATTTGTGATTTTTACTGAATAAATCAATTTAATATGAATTCGACTATTTAAATTGGTCAGACTCTTGTATTTCACGCTACATTTGATTACTATACAGGAAGACTTTGCAAGCTGTGATTAGAGTTAGCCAACATTCACAAATGCTCGATATGTAATATTTACCTGTTACGGTAGGTAATTGGATAACTATTAAGTAAGGTATCCGGCTGGCAAAGTTGCGCGTGCGGTATCGATGTGGGGCCTTAATGGCCTATTTTTTAATAAAGTCGTTGTGTAAGCTGTTGTCATCTTAACAAAAAAACTTTAGCGTAGATTGTGATTTAAACTCTTTTGTTTTCGTATGTTGTTCAAGTTTTTCATCACATTGTTTTGAATTGACAAATCCAGTTTGAATAATTTTGGCTGATTTTTTATCATCAAATCATCTGGCGGGTTTTTCGTAGCTTGACGTTAGCCCGACCAATTTTTTTTTCCTTTTTGTAGACCAACTGTGGTCATAAATCTATAGACTATATTTCTTTTTGTAAATGTGATGAATAAATAAAATATATTATATTCTTTTTAGTATATCAAAATGAATTACCTACGTTTGAGTTTATTTTCAGCAATGTGTCCAAGCTGATCGGTATCAAGATGGGTTATTCGCATTAGCTGTTATTTCATTTACTTTAAATAATAAATAATTAAGTATTAACAATTATATTTTTTTGAATATTTATTGGTACAATAAGATTTATAAATCATAATTTAAACAGTAACATGATATGTTATCGTGTTTCAAATAAAAACTCGTGTCAAGTCATCAAGTTACCATCTTCAAATAGAATATTGTATTGAATTTAGATCAATACCAAATTGGGCTTGTAGCGAAACTGCATTGTTAACTTTTGTTATTTTCTTTACAATAATATAATTCTGCATTATCGATTTGTCACCTTATAGATCGATGTGTCACTTCCACTACAAAATTATGTATTAAACCAACTGTTTTTTTTTTTTTTATTGAAATCATTACACGAATTACTATCAGGACTACAACAATACAGGTAGTTTCGTTACAGCCTCAGAAGAAATCTTTAATTAATTACTAAAATTATTGAGTATTATATTGTTACCTACTTTACTGTAAATTAAAAAAAAGTTTAAAGCTAGATTTATTCGAATATTACAAAATGATTCAATTAAGTTGGTCAATTGATTTTGTAATTTATACTGTCTATTGTTAAGCAGAAAGTATTATGATGCTAGTCGATTTATTTAACTTAAGCTGTTATTTATTACAAGGTTCACGCGTTTTTTTTTTTTTTTTTTTTTTTTTTTATTGTAGGAGGAAATCCTCATGGATGACATCCAGGTACCCTGGATGACGATGTCCGACTTCACCGTTGGTATCGGCGCCCTACGGACTAAAACCTCCTACATTCGCAGACCGTCCTTCCCGGTACCGTTGGAAACATTACTTCGGGAAGGGGTTGTCTTTTTAGGCATCAATCCTTCTTTGTCGCTCCCATTCGTCCTGCACCCGTCTGCCTATAATGCAATGGATCATTTCTGCGGCCTTTCTCCACCCCTCTTCGCTCGCCAGCATATATGGCACCAAGTTATATTTTGACAGGAGTTCATTACTTCCGAGGACTCTACTTCTTAAGTTTTTAAACTCTACGCACTCAAAAATGGCGTGGTTCGGTGTGTCTTCTTCTCCGCAATAACAACAATCTTCGCTAGCTGCTTTACCTATAGCATAGAGGTAAGTATTAAAAACCCCATGCCCGCTCAGTGCCTGTGTTATTAGCTTGTCGACTTCACCATGCTTCCTGTTCAGCCATTTAGGGAGATCTTGAATGAGGTCTCGGGTCCATTGTCCTTTTCCTTTTTCGCTCCACTCTTTGCTCCATTCTAGTATTGTCCTTTGCCTTAGTTCTTTTGCAGTTATTTGGTCGACACTTTCGTATTGTCTAGTACGTTCTATAGCTAGCAAATCTAAGGGTATTATGCCCGCTACAACCAGGACAGCTTCTCTAGATATAGTTCGGTACGCGCCACAGATTTGGATAGCTAGGCGCCGCTGTATTTTGCCAAACATGTCACTGTATTTAGCCATTTTAAGAGCTTGGCTCCAGATCGGGGCCCCATACAGAATGACCGAGTGTGCAACTGATGCTAGGACTCTTCTTTTGCTAGCTCTTGGTCCTCCTTTCCTGGGCATTAGTTGGCTAAGTGCAGTTGTTAGTTTTTCAACTTTTTCAGCGGTTAGCTTTACATGTTTGTCAAATCTGAGACTCCTATCCAGCCAAACTCCTAGATATTTCAACTGATCCCCTAGCTTTATTTGCACTCCTTCGATATAAAAGGTGATAGGCCCATGCTTTTTCCTGCCGCTAAGCATAATTGCTTCGGTTTTTTCAGGGGCTAGCTTCAGCTGTTTCGATACCATCCATTCGTTTATTTTCTTAAGCGCAAAGTTGGTTCTGTTGATAAGTAGTTGGTCTGTACGGGCAGTTACCAATAATGCTAAATCGTCCGCAAACCCTACAAGGTGCGTGTCTTCGCCTAGATGTAATTTGAATACTCCATCATATAAAATATTCCATAATGTGGGGCCGAGAATAGAGCCTTGTGGCACTCCACTTGACACACTGACAGTCTCGGTCTCCCCTGCCGTATCTGTTAAGATTATTTTTCTATTTTCCAGGTAGCTGCTAATAAGCTTCGTGAGATAGTCGGGAAATCTTCGCTGCTTAAACTCATGCAGTATTTGGTTCCAAGGCGCAGAGTTAAACGCATTTCGTACGTCTAAAGCCACTAGAGCACAGAGCTTTCTAGTACGCTGCGTCCCTTGTTTGGCTGCTTCGGCGATGCTTTTGACTCTTTCAAGGGCAGCTATTGTAGATCTGCCGCTTCGGAACCCATACTGTTCCTCTGCTAGTCCGCCATGCTCTGGAAGCATTTTTTCGATACGGTTCAGTATAATGCGTTCCAAGAGCTTCCCATAGCAATTAAGGAGACACAGTGGCCTGTAGCCTGAAGGGTCATCGGCTGGTTTATTGGGTTTCCGCAGTAAAATTAATTTGGCAGTTTTCCACATCGGCGGGAACTCACCATTCTGGAGAATATGGTTTATGATATTTTTAATTTTCTCTGGAATGATATTTACAGCTAGTTTGACGATTTCAGGTGGTATATGGTCTGGTCCAGGTGCTTTGCGTAGTTTAATCCGATCACATGCCCCTTTTAGTTCTTCATCCGTAATATTTGGTATATTGATCTGATCTGAATTGAAACAAGTTCTTTCAAAGTCACTATGGGCAGGAAATAGGGATGTCGCGATGTCACGCATTTTACTCAAACTTAAGGGAGCAGGCGATGGTCTTCGGATCTTTTTCGTCACTATTTTATACCCTAGCCCCCAGACATCATTATCTACGTCGTCTCTTACTTTCTGCCAATGTTGACCTTTTGAATCTGATATAAGCTTTTGCAGTTCGAGTTTAGCTGTCTTGTAATTGTTTCTGGCTTCTTCGCATTTTCTTTCCTGGTACAATATGTTCTCTTCTGTTGTCTGTTTCTTTTTCTTAGAATTTTCTCTAGTGTATGCTCTTCTATTTTTTAAACATTTTTCTCTTGCTTTGGCAATATCACTGTTCCACCAATATGCCGGTTTTCTGCGCCTCGCCTTTCTTTTGGGCATAGAACAGTTGCAAGCCTTTGTAGTACAAGTAACAAGCTCAAGTGGCGTTTCTATCTTTGTTTCCTTTTTTAATGATTCTTCGAACTTGTCCTTGTCTATGCGATTTAAATTCCAGCCGAGTGGCTGTGGTTCATTCTTCATTATTTGACCTCCGATACTAAAAACGATATATTTATGTCCGCTCATCGTTTCATCCTCCAAGACTCTCCAATCTTTGATTTTGCCTACAAGGTTGTCATTTATTATTGTAATGTCTGGTCTAGATGTCTTGTTCCCTCGTACAAACGTTGGCTTTGTCCCTATATTAGCTACCGTCAGATCCAGATCAGCAAGCACATCCATCAGGTACTGACCTCTTTTATTAATCTGTTTACTGCCCCACATCGTCGAAGCAGCATTGAAGTCCCCTGCTACCAAGACCTTACCTCGTTGGATTCGGATACTTTCACCGAGTTCGTCAAGGTATCTCTTATATTCCTCAAATGTGCAGTTAGGGGAAATGTAGCAGCTGTATATTGTTAGTTGTGTGAGCCGTAACCCAATAAAACCATTTCCTTTCATCGTTGCTTCGACTGTCAAGGCTGTATTATTGATAATAACTGCCGCGTCTACTCTACGGTCTCTTTCCCATCCCGCTGCTTCGGCAATCTTTTGATTGGGTTCAGCTAATATAACAATATCTATGTTGTGTTTCATTGCCGTTACAAGGAGAAGATCGTGAGCTACGCGAACCCGGTCTGCATTTATTTGTAAAATTTTAATTTCCATAAGAAGGTATTATTTTTTCTGTCTTTGGCTTATCTCGTGTTCTGTTGACTGCATTAATAGCACTCCTGAATTTTGGGCATCCAGTTGTAGCTGACCTGTGCCCCGGAGCTTTGCACAGTGGACAGAAGGGTGTAGCGGTACATGTATCGGCTTTATGGCCGACGCCACTGCATCGTCTGCATAGGTTAGCTCTGTCTGTTCCTTTGCATTCCTTTGCTCTGTGTCCGGTTTCCCAACATTTATAGCACTTCTCTACGAAAACACGTTTCCTGATCCTACATCTTGTCCATCCTACATATACCGTTGTTACATGTGCAAGATCATTGGCAAACTTTGAATTTATCGAGACTGTTGCTGTTATGCGTCCGTACTGTGTGGGTCGTATTGACTTAATCTCTACTGGAATTCTCAGTTCTGTCTCTAATGCATCTTTTAGTTCTTCGGTGGATACATCTTCGTCTATGCCTGTGATATGGAAGATTGATCCTTTCCCTCGGTGAATTTCAGTGCACTCTAAAACGGTTTCCAGTTTGGACTTTAGCGCCTCCGTATCTCCTGACACCTTCAACATTACCTTTCCATCGTTTGTCTTCCGTATAGATTTTACTTCCGCCCCAATTTGTTTTATTTCAGATATGCTAACTTTGCTTTTCATTTTTTTAAGAGTATCGGCATAGGATCCTCTTCCATTAATTAATAATGTTTCTGTCATTTTCCTTCTATCATTTTCTTGCCTTTTCTGGTTTCTTTTTTCAGTGTCGTGTTCTTCAACGAGTAGTTTTATTCTCAAATCGAATTTGGACAGCAGCTTTTCTAGTATCTTCCTAAGTTGCTTTTTGTTTATGTCCTTACCAGCTGCGATGGCTATTTTTTTCTTTCTTCCATTTTTTTCCAGAACCTTACCGAGTTGTTCTATTTGACTGTATAATGTTTCCACCTGATTCGTGTCTTTTATGCTAACATTGCATGGAACGACGTAAATAAATTGTTCAGTTTCAGCTATATCTTTTTTAGAGCTTCTGGTAGTTCGTACTGTGTATTCACAAGGTTCACGCGTTGCAAACAATGTAACAATCAAAAATATACTATGTACAAATGTATTAAAAATTCAATTTTTAATAACACCTTTTTGGACTATTTAAAAAAATGTGCTAATTTTAAAAGTATCGAGGTGTTTGTTGGGTTGCAATGTTATTTTTTATTTTATAATTCGTCACTGGAATTTCAACGTTTTTAAAAAATGTCTTAAACAAGCATCAAAGATATAAAGAGTAGATATCAAAAAAAGATGCAAATCCGCATGCTCTATCGACTAATGAAAATGCACCTATTGTTGATAATTTTGATTTTGAAGTGTCATTACTGTCAGGGGTGCTAGTTTAAAAAAATAAGAAATTCCAGGGGCGAGCTTAAAGCCAAAGTTACGCATATTCTATATCTATAGTATAATCCACATCGAAAGATTATGAAATTGGCGCATTCTGTGATTTAGTATCTACTTATAGTATGTATGCAACTTAATAAAACACAATCGTAGGTACATGATTATGGGTGGCGCTTTGAGCTCAGATCAAAGTCTTAAAGCACCAGGCGATTAGATAGATAAAGCCTGTTTAGTCAAACTATTTTAAATAGAAAAGTTCAGGCTAAGAAGTTACCAAAATGTGGATATTCTGAAAAAGTTATAGCTTTTTACCATTGTAACTATGTTTAAAGATTTTCTTAAGTTATCTTCGGTCGGCCCAGCCGA
The DNA here is from genome assembly GCF_947172395.1 of Bicyclus anynana. Classification (NCBI taxonomy): domain Eukaryota; kingdom Metazoa; phylum Arthropoda; class Insecta; order Lepidoptera; family Nymphalidae; genus Bicyclus; species Bicyclus anynana. Next base: position 10,690,753 of record NC_069106.1, read on the forward strand.
GGATCGAAGGATCTCCGTCTTGTAAATCCACCATACTGCGCCATGGCGACGAAACAAGTTTAGGATTTTATATTTCTTAAATTGGCTCAGGTCATGTCTGTTGAAAGCACCGGCCGAGGCTAGATACCACCCTACCGGAAAAGACATACCGCCAAGCGATTTTTCCGGTTTTATTATTTCTCTCTACCATGCAAGCCCGCTTCCATCTTGGATTGCCTCGTCACTAACACCACTGCCTTGGTGCTTTAAATGTATGTTTGTACTAAAAAAAATAGTAGAGCCTTTAGAGCCCGCAGTCCGCACAGACAGACATATTCGCGTTCTGAGTTCTACGTTCCATATTCCCTGTAATGTAATGTATATACATTAGAAAAAAATAGACCACACTACTAAGTAAAACTTCTTAAGTGCTCCCTTCAACGTGCGATTACACTTCGCGCACAATTAAGCAGCGCGGTGTAATGCTAGCCACTCGCCATCCAATAAATCCATGTGCCTGCAGCGCTAACGGCATGACATCCGATTGTGTTAGTCGCGATCTGAATGATGTCATGCATATTAATCACACACAACCAGTTTTATAGATGTCATGCTGTTAGCGCTGCAGGCATGTGGGCTTATCGGATGGTGAGTGGCTAGCTTAACTATGCTACCTGTGTGTTGGCAGTCACAAACACAATGCCGTATCTAGGCTAAAGGCTTTCTTAGGGCGAGGGCGTGCCTACCCTAGAATGGACCTGTGACCATTCCATTATTTATTTTGGTATATATAGTTTTTACACTTCCTGAACACATAACTCGACATTGTAGACGATATTAAGGTATTATTTGTGTATATAACGTTCTTTGTTGACCACTACTATCATTGAGATGTGGAAATTCCCTCTTTTGAGCGCCTCATTTTTTAAAACCTAGTAACACATCTAATAGTATTTAACATCATTGGCCTATGCACAAACATTACACAGAACGTAGCACTCATTGTCTGAACGCTGTGTCTGCTCGGGGCCTTATAATATACGTCCAAGTCGCTTATAAAGACATTACTGTGCAATAATAACACTAAAGAGACAATTATTTTTAATATTCTATTTATTTTGACATTGGAAGGAATAAGTGTTTTTTTTTTTGACTTGAATATTTAACTACTATAGTTTTTAAGAGTTTATGAAAAATGTTTGTTTTATTAATTTAAAAATCTTGTATTTCAATAAAATGAATACATATTTATTAATTTCATATGTTGTCTTTCTTTTAATTTACTCCCAAAAAAAGTAATTTGATGAGTCAAAGCCAAGTATTTCATATCAGAATCTCAATATATCCTGAATTATTCAGGTTGTTCTTCAAATGAATCTACATACCTATGCATACATAGCAGATATATGTAGAAAAATGTTATGAAAATTACCAACAGATACCTACACAAGGAATAGGCATTCCCAGGACCCAATTCTAAAAAATTGAGATTTACTCAAAAACTCAAACTTACAATTTATTTAAAAATAGGTAGGCATTTAGATAGACAATTTTAGATAGGACATGGTTCCTGCAGGATTTCAGTTCTTCACAAATCCTGCAGGAACCATGGATTCCAGGATCAAAAGTAGCTTATGTGTTAATCTAGACTAAAATCTATTTTCATTCCATATTTCCGACAAATCGCCGCAAAATTGACAAAAGTTTTATACAAACTTACATTCCCTATGTTATCCCCTTGTGGGTAGAATTGATCAAAATCCTTTCTTAACGGATGCCTATGTCATAACATCTACCTGCATGCCAAATTTCAGCCCGATCTATCCAGTGGTTTGGGCTGTGTGTTGATAGATCACTGTCAGTCAGTCACCTTTGAGTTTGATATATTTAGATTACAAGAACTGACACAATTTTTACATGATGCAAAGTTTACTTTCTAATCATGTATTATCTGTAAGTAACTGAATAAAATTTGTTTGGAATAAAATTCTATTCAGTTACTTAAATAAAATTGGAGATTGTCTTCTTTAACTGAAACATGTTAAAAAGGAGAGTATTATTTAGATACAAGATAATTCTAAAGTAATTTTTATTAGCTACATAACATAAATTATGATTAATATTTTACGACTGAAATATTTGATATTAGTATGTTTCTCTTGGTTTCTTTCTTGTGATATGGAACTCTTCCCTGGTGTGATACGGCTCATATGGATCATCTACATAGTATTTTGGCCTCTTCCAATATTTGGTAACCATTTTGTCTAATAACACATTCTGGGTGGCGTTGACAAATACATGTTGACGCAAACGCCTCTTTTGTGGTTGAGACTTCTTCCACAATTTCTTGTGTCTACCAATTTTTGTTCTTATCCACGCTCCCCAATGCAATCTAAAGAAGCGCTTCACAGCGGCCTTAACAGTCTTCCTTTTGCCTCTCTTCAAACTGAATTTTGTGACTGTTCTGGATGGAATTATTAAATTGTTACATACATCTAACACTTGCTTATTGGTCGTCAATGATAAATTGGAGTTGCTCCAGCAACCATTGTAAGCAATCGCACTGATTCTTGTACTTAGAGTGGAGAAACTTTTTGGTTGATTTATAATCCTGGTACTTAGTTGCTGGAACTGAATCGGTTTTATATTCCGGATGGCTGAAACAGAAAAATATAACCTTAACACTAAGACGTTTTAAAAAAATAAATCAGAGATTGGTATACATGTTAAGTTAAAAACGTTATATATGTGAACTTTTAGGCTATTTATTTACCAGATACAGCAAAACGGAACATTTTTTACAATTTTTATTTTTTACATTTGTTGAACAAACACAACACAGGCGGCCACAGATTATTTTAATTTTCGAATTTGACAATTGACATTGAAGGTACTAGTGTTGCACCATACATCCTACTTTAAAGTGTTGCATTGTTCGACTTATTAATTATTCGAGCTTATTCGATAAAACGATGACTGAAACATCAACCTTAAATGAGTTATATAGGGACCTGACTCGCTAGATGTTACCCCTCATTCTTAATGTAAGATCAACAATCTTACACTTTTACACACACAAAACAAGTCTGGTTTTCCATCCCAAATTCACAAGAAGTTATTTTGATAGCTAATAACACAAAATAGTAGAAAATGATGATGGCGTTGTAGTCACCTATTGTCGCTAATAGGGTAACCCTGTGTTCTGTCATCCTCTATCATCTGCAACTACCTTGATACTTGACAATAATTAATATTTTGTTCTATTGAAAATAATAATATTATCTAATCTAGATAAATTAATAAATATATTTGGAAAATACTAACTATCTAGCCCCGAAGTAAGCATCATGTGTTGTAGGTACTATAATGTTTTTCATAAAGGAAGGGTACGGTGACAGATGCTGTTATGTGTCACGCATATGAAGTTTCGTATTATTTTACGATAAAATGTATGGCGGATATCGGTGTTATTGCTTGGGGGGTACCGCCCACTTAGAGAAGGGCCTCGTGACGTCGTACAGTAATATATTCGTTAAAGGGGGTTTATAATAAAATAAATAGAACTAATAAATTATAACATTTTGTCAATTAAGATAAATAGGTGAATAGTGAATGTATTTATCTATGACACAATTGTTTATCAAAACTATATTTCAAAAATATGATTAATTTATTAATTAAACATCGTAAACCCGGATAAATTTATGTGTACGAGTATATTTACTTTTGTACCTCCTTCAATTATTATAAAAAATCGGATTTTGGATGGGTCTCTTTACGAAGCACTTTTATTCCGATTTTAATCTATACTAATATTATAAAGAGGTAAAGTTTGTAAGTTTGTAAGTTTGTCACATTTTTTAAATGGGGTAATCTTCGGAACTACTGGTCCGATTTTAAAAATTCTTTCACCAGTAGAATGCTACATTATCGGGGAGTGCTATAGGCTATATTTTATATTGGTATCATATATATTAGCCGAGTTATCACAGTTTTTGTCATACAGGTCGGACTAAAAACCTTTTAAACAGACTTATTCGCATGCGCTGCCTTAACCATTGTGTAAAATTGAAATTAATGTATGGAGACTTTATGTATCTTTAAAAGTTCTACAAAAAAGTCCGCGACGCCATATATCTATCTTCTATATATTAGCAGATATAGTACCTTTTGTGTTTAAAAAATTATTAATTTTATATACTTAGGTTTACGTCATTATTTATACAACTAAACTTTAATCCTTATTAAAATAAATTATTTAATAATCACAAGGATATTATGGAGATAAGATTTGCCCTTTACAGTATGTTAATTACTTAAATAGTTTCGGAGATAATACAAAATTTCTAAAAGACGCAGAAATTCCGCTATATGACGCCCGGCGCTTTCATTTACGTAGTTCCCGTTCCCGTGTGAATATGGGGATCAAACATAGCCTATGACACTCGCAAATAACGTAGCTTTCTATTGGTAAAACAATTTTCCAAATCGGTCCAGTAGATCCAGAGATTATCTCCTACAACCACACGAACTTTACCTCTTTATATTATTAGCATAGAAATCTCTATTTCTCTTGGTGATACCACCACTCTCGAAAGACTGGACCGATTTTGCTAAGGGTAGGAGTAAGATAGAGAAGTTACAGGGTAAGGTAGGCTACGGGTAGGGACGCGTAGGGGTAGTGTAGGGGTAGGGTAGGTTTAGGGCCGGGTTTAGGGTATTGGTAGGGTAGGGGTATAGGTAGGGTAGCGGTAGGGTAGAGGTACGGGTAGGATAGGGAAGTGGTAGGGTAGGGATAGGATAGACGTGAGATAGGGGTACGGGTGGGATAGGGGTAGGAAAGGGATAGTGTACGGGGAGGGTAGGGGTAGGATGGGGGTAGGGGTTGGATGGGGGTAGGGGTAAGATGGGGGTAGGGTGTAGGTAAGGTAGGGGTAGGGTAGGGGTAGGTTTGGGGTAGGGTAGGGGTAGGGTGGGGGTAGGGGTAGGGTAGGGTAGGGTAGGGGTATGGTAGATGTAGGGGTTGGGTAGGGTAGGGTTGGGGTAGTGGTAGGGTAGGGGTAGGGTAGGGTAGGGGTAGTAGTAAAGTTGACATCGAAATTTACGCGGACGAAGTCGCGGGCGTCCGCTAGTGATACATATTTCAAAGGCCTGGGAATCGCTAATCGTAAAAACTAATTGCTATTGAAATAAATAGAATGATAAAAACCTTACTATATATGAAGTAGGTTAATTATTTTTAATATACTGTCACCAAAAAGAATAATTTTATTATAGTATTATCGATTAAATCGATTTTTTCATTCATTCCATTTTTTTACTCATCATAATAACGTCAAATCCCTAACGTCACCGTATCCTTCATAACTGAAAAACACTATAGTCTCTGGTAATCTTTCTTCATTTGTCGTCTGTAGTTCTGTACTGTCTTTGCTTTTGACAGCCCAAGTGAAAGAAACAGACAGAAATACAATTCAGTGCCGAAAATGTACAGATTTACGAACCATTTAACAAATCCCAATTTAGTTTTGGTAAGTATAGCTCCTATTTTCCAAATCCTCATCAATTAGTCTTTTTAAACAGTACCTAACTTAGTAGTTGTATCACAACATCAGTTTGTTTATTTCAGATACCGATCATGTTTTTGGCAAAATAATTTTGTTTAAATGTTTTATAGCGTATTTGTTAGGTAAAAGGCTTCAATTTACTATTTTCGCCTATCATTTAAAATGTATAATATTACAAATATTGTTATTGTTGTCGCTTACATAATCCTAAAACGTCATTCTTCTCAATAACCTAGAAAAAATATAGATCGTCAATGACTATTACCAATCAGCTGTGTAATTTAATTAAGGAATGAAATACATATTTTTTTTCCATTCGTCTGCTTGGTTCTCTAATATCTCAAGAATAAAATTAGAAGAAATAATCATAAATCGGATACTTAATTAGGTAGATATTTCAGAGAACAACCTTTTTTGTACTGTGAGCTAGTAGTAGCACAGTACCTTACGATCCTATAAATATAGTGGTGTGTAGGTATAACTTGTCAATCAGGGTATACCTGTCACCTAGATTCTGTTATGAAAAAAAAGCAATTAAATAAAATATTTTTTCTGTTATAAATAATATAAGCTTTATTTTATTATTAGGTTTTTTATAGGTATAACTTTATTTCAGTTCAGTTTGTTTGTTTTTAAGGGGCAGTAAAATTTCCAGTCCTACATTCTATCTTTTTTTTCATTTATTCTTTACAAGTTGTTGTTGACCACAATATCACCTGTTGTAAAGTCATGACAAAGATCATTCTTATCTGTTATTGTTACTCTAGGTACGAAAACAAATAGGTGACGGATCATGTGCCGCACTGATTGTGATGAGGTCGCCGCACCGGCAGTATGCTCAGCAGGAGAGACGTCCACCCAGTGAGAAGCGACCCAAGTCAAAGAAATTCTTTTGGGGGACAGTGGGCGCCACTGTGTTGACTGGTGCAGCTGTTGTCTATGCCAAGTGAGAAGGTTTTTTTTGTTAGCATTTATAAGTGTTTCATAATATATAGCCTCAATACCCCTCAGAGGGTGGTGGTTCATTATAATTATTTATAGGTGTGAAATGACTAGTGATTTATACCCTCATTTTTAATTTGTTTGTTAGTAAACAGTACTCATCAAGAAAGGCTGTAGTATAAATATGGGTAGATAATGATGAAAAAAATTGTGATGTTCGTTATTTTGTGGAGGAAACTAGTGGCATGTAAAGCATGGTTTCATTGGAAATAAAAACGTTTTTTTTATACTGATGCAATTATTAGACGGCCTCCGTGGCACAGTGGTATGCGCAGTGCATTTACAAGACGGAGGTCCTAGATTCGATCCCTGGCTGGGCCGATTGAGATTTTCTTAATTTGGTCCAGGTCTGGCTGGTCCTGCTGACAAAGACATATCGTCAAGCGATTTAAAAAAAGATATATTAAAGATACTTGGCTTAGCAGTTATTTATTCCTTTTTTCATTATTTACATGCTGGGCTCAAAATGGTCAGTCAGTAGGATCCTACTAAAGCAGTTATGGATAATAGTTCTAATAATTATACTAATAAATTTCAGATCAAGCCCCGAAGCTCGGAACTTTCTCGAGTCACATGTCCCGTGGGCCAACGACTTTGTGGCGCTGGTGTACCAGGAAAACACCACATACTGGAAGTTCACAGTCAACCAACTAAGCAAAGCCTCCAACTATGCCTCCAACTTCTTGTTTGGAAAGGTATGTACAATGTACAAGTTAAGAAAAATTCATTCATACTACTGTGGGATTTGTAAATAAATAAACTGAATTTGATGCAGAGTCGTAGAATTTAAGTCAAATCAAACCAAATTTGCAAAGCACTGTCAAAGGTGTGATAATTATTATACTATGTCTACTATACTAAAATTATAAAGAGGTAAAGTGTGTGATATTGTAGGGCGTAATCTCTGGATCAACTGAACCTATTTTGAAAAATCCTTTACAATTTAAGGGGGTATAATTGTTTCTAAATGCACTAAAGTGTGGCAGATGACTTGGAAGGAAAATCAACCATTATATTTTTGTCTATCTGTCTTTTGCTGACCGGGCATCACACCAAAACTACTGAATGAATTCAAATGAAACTTGGCACAATTTGAGACCATTATACAAAGAAGGTTATAGGATTTTTAATATCGCAAAAATAAATTAAAAAGGGGGTGAAATAGAGGTTGAAAGTCTGTATGGAAAGTCCTTCATTTCTCAAGTTACATTTGTAAAAATTACTAACAAAAAAATATTAAACATAATGTAATTCAAGATTTATCCAAAATTATAATCCTAAAGAGTTAAAATGTGGTTAAAGTTTTAAGTTATATTCTATAATATAAAACATGTGAAAATATAATTAGAATAGAATGCCATAAGGGATCTTCTTCTGGGCTTATGGCATGTTGAAAGCTTACCTCCAGTTTCAACTGGTCGTCTGTAGTTGTAATGTATTGAAGGATTTGTAATTATTAACTTTTCTATTTATTACAGGAAGGTGTGTCTCCATTAGACTTCAAACAGAAGTCGGAGCAAAACTTAGAGACAGAAATACCCAAGCTGCCTTCTAGCAAAACATATGAATGTAAGTTGCATTTCCATAAAGAGTCAAAGTCAAAGTCAAGGCCAAACTTCATTTATTTCAATTAGGCTTACAGTGGTATTCATAGACGTTGTATAATTCACCCGCTGAGTATCAAATTCTCAAACAAATACAGGTTAAATTCAACACACAGCGGCTGAATGACCCCCTGGGGGTGCCCCTACAATGTCTAATTTCATTGTTAGTTTAAAGCACATACATACTATCCTGTTGTTAACTCAGGATCATTATAACACTCATGTTACTCGAGCTTATATATATTGTTAATAACAAGTATTTTACAGTCAAGTGAAGCAGTGGGCTGTGGGTTCAATTCCCAGAGTGGCAAAATGTTCATGTTCATGTCAAATTCATAAACTGTTATATTTTTCATAATATGTGTAATGTAATGTATTATTTATTTGTGTGTAACTAAGTTGACAACTATACTGACAATGCTAAATTAATTTATTTTGCTATTTTCATCTTAAAGATGCTTTTATTTCAAAATGAATGGATGGCATTGTTGCTTAAATTCGTGAAATATAAGTAAATAGCAAAATAAATCAATTATTCACTAGTAATAATAAACTTTCACAAACCAACACCTGCTTCATGTGACAATTTCACTATTTATTCATTTCATATAATCAATATTCTTTTTCATGCAGCATCAGATAAAAAATCTTATCAGGACAAAACTGACAAAAAAGGTATCTAGTAAAAAAACATTGGTTTTTTTTATTACTTTGCATGTAATTCAGTTTTGTGTGGTTACATATCCCACAGGAAACCTGGCCTGTATGTCACATCTATAGTATAAAATAATCATTGTATTTAAACGATATTTAATGAGTACCAAATGAATACGCTAACTTACATCAACTAAAACAATAACAGCCACATCATATGGTCATATTTGTGTAACAGTACCGCCGCCGCAACTAGAGCCATTGTATGTCGAACAGAAGAAACTGGAGACACCCGAAGTGGAAACGCCAGGTCGGTTAGCGTTCTTTATTTGCTAATTGTTGTACTGATTCGTCATTATCAATAACAAACCTCAGTCGACTCATTGCTCAGTACGAGTCTCCTCTCAGAATGTCCACCAAGCTGGCCCAAAGGGTGTTGGCAGACTTCACACACGTAGAGAATAGAGTAGTTGACTTATATCAAATTTAATATAAACAATATTAATTTCGTGTAGTAAATGGAATAAGGGTTGATATCAATGAATAAAAGTTAAAGATTTATTTTAAACCTTAATTTAAATATCACGTATTTTTACAAATATTCCAAACGTCAAAAATACTATTTTGTGACGTCACTAACACACTTGATGTACTGAACGTCGAACTAATTGTTACTAATATTTTTGTCAAACGCTCCGTTTGTATGGGATTTACTGTAGTGACGTCATGAAACAGTAGAAATATAGACTGTCATGGCCGACAGTCGTTTTGGCTCGTATTGTCAAAAACATATTTAAAAAGTAATATTTTCATGTAATTTCTTCTTAAAAAAATATAAAAAAAAAATTTCAGTTTAGTAGAATGATAATGAATTATTTAATACCATTTAAAAAAAAGTGTCAACTATACTAATAAGAAAATTCTCTGGTATGCAGGTTTCCTCACAATTTGTACCTTCACCGTCTGAGACACGTGATATTTAATTTCTTAAAATGCACACAACTGAAAAGTTGGAGGTGCATGCCCCGGACCAGATTTGAACCCCAATCTCCAGAATCGGAAGCAGAGATCATATCCACTGGGCTATCATGGCTATTATATTAACCTTCAACTATTGGTGGAAACCGCATGAAAACCTGTTCAGCAGTCTCCGACTATTGCGAACAGACAGACAGACGTTCAGTACTTTTTTATAATATGTATAGTTGATGTATTCTTTTTTTTTCACAGCCACAGTAATACAGACAGAGAAGTGCGAACCTCAATCGCCGCCAGTCATCAAAATAACCAAAGACATGGTAGAGCTGGAGCAAGACATGCACGAGAACACTAAAATAGCCATAGACAACTACAAGAAGGCCCTGCAACATTGCGCGGACTATAACAGGGCGTTGTATAAGGTGATCAATTTATTCACTTTGTCCGTGTGGAATTCAGTTTTTCACAAATACCTCGGGAACCATGGATTTTTCTGGGATACAATAATAAATTTCAGCTAATTTCAGTTCAGTAGTCGAGGCGCAAAAGAGTAACAAACATTCATACCATCAAAATCATCACTTTTCGCAAATCTCGGAAACGGGATTTTTTTGGGATAAAAAGTAGCCTGTGTTAATACAGAGTAAAATTTATTTCCATTCCAAATTTCAGCCAAATCGCTTCAGTAGCGTTAAAGAGTAACAAACATTCAAACATCCATACAAACTTTCGCGTTTATAATATTTAGTATAGATAATATTTATAAACAAATCGTCTCGTTGGAGTTGTAGAATCAAAAATATTCTGGCAGAATGAAATTTTAAAAATAAAATAATTCAGCCATAGACAAGCCGTCGCTCGTTACTTTATTAATGTGAAATTAAGTTTTACATAATCTTTGGGAACCATGGATTTTTCTGAGATAAATTTGCTTTTTTGTTCCTCAATAACCTCTTCTATATTCTTGTTAAAGTCCCATTAAAATCGGTGCAACCGTTCTAAATATTAGCCCTGATAAACAGAAAAAAATAAAAAGTTCAATAAAATTTAAAAACTCAAATATTGAGCAAGGCGCAATTGCGCTAAAAATCTGTAAAATATTTTGTGTAGGAACACAGAGTAAAGGTCATAAAGAGTGAGTCTTTACAAGCAGCGTGGTGAAGCCTGTGAAACCCATAGTCCATCTTATTTCTTTAGTTCCTGTGAACAGTTTTAAAAACAATTATTATAAATGTATGGCTAAGGTAAGTATAACTTGTGTTTTTGTTGTTTCGTAGTCGTTCGATAGATGGCGCTTTGTTGAATTGCGCTTACGTTTTGCGTTTGCCAGAACATAATACGAACGACTTTGAGCGTGATAAGGTACTAAATAGAGATGTCATTCTTTGATATGCGTTAAGCATAATGGTAATTTTGTAGTTCGTACCCTTTTTCGTGTACGACGAGAAGAGACAATAGAATAATAAATATTCTAATGTTAAAATTTAAATTCAAATTCAAAAAATTCATTTATTTCAATTAGCCTCAGTTTACAAGCATTTTTGAAAGGTCAGGTTTATGTCATAATTTAATTTAAAATTTGGATTTTGGTTCGGATTCAGATTTCAGAATTCGGTTCCGTTCGGTTCTACTAATTACTATTACTAAGTTTCGGACAAAATGATGTACGAGTATGACTAAATTAGTAGCAAATGTGCTCTACTTTATGCCTTTTTTTCATTATAATGAAATAATTGTCTTAAGAATTATTATCTTATGCTATTCTCTCGCCAAACCGTACAAGCAGTGTGTTATACTGTTGTATTTGGTTGCTCTATAATGACAGATCTTTGTGATAATGACAGTAAACGTGTTGCCTCACAGCAAATTTATTAGTTAAATTTTTATTAATTTCTACTTTTTATGTCGCACTTTATTAATTTAAAGCAGAGGTAACTATCTTTTCTCATAGATCACTTTCTAATTTAACTGGTTCCGGGGGATCCCTGCTAATTTTCTACCCAAAATTCACCAAAAAATGTTATCAGATTCAACTATGGAAATTTTCGTTGCAGCTGAATCAACAGCCACCACAAAATAACAGGTTTAAAAAATAGTGAGAATTGATTACTTAGTTAAATAATTAATTGATTGTGCTGTGAGTGGATGACAAATAGTTAAATTGTCCAAGGAAAAGTTATTTCCGCCAACTTTATCCAGAGCAAAAGGAATAAATTTTCAAATACTTTTATTTAGAAAACTCCCCATTCGGTGTGAAACCAGATAAATTTTCGTGTACCCCCGCTTACAAATCGTGAACCCCCATTTTTATGTCAAGTCAACGTAAACCCCCGCTGCGTCTTCTGTAGACCCCTGGGGTCCACCTAGACCACTTTTGGAATCGATGATTTAAAGTATTACTATGAATATAATATGATTGTGAGCAGATAGTGGAGTCGTCACTGGGCGATCTGGACAAGAAGCACTTCGCGGCGCTGCAAGGCGCGCGCAACGAGCGCGACAACACGCTCGCGAAGGCCAAGGACGCGTCTACCAAGGCCAAGTGTGCCATCGGTGAGTACAACACTTATCTATATCTATATTAATATTATAGACAGGAAAAATTTGCTTGTTTGTTTGTTTGTTTGCATTGAATATGCTCTGAAACTACTGAACCGATTTGACAAATTGATTTGACTGCTATAGTGTGACGTAACGAGTAGCAGCGACAGTTATTGTACCATTATTTTGTGGTAGAGGAAACACCTCGAGCAGGTCCCAGGACTTGTGACCTTGGGAGTAGGTTTAAAGGATCCTTTCCGATTGCAAAAACACTCACCTTCCCTGCCCGACATGTTCCCCATGCCCACACTTAACATTATCAATAATTACGATACAAAATATTGTTGCATAAAATCACAAGCGCGACTGGTAGCGTGACGGTGTCTACGCTGTCTAACAAACAACTGAGCTCAAGTGATCAAATACCCTCTTATTTATACCAACACTGATACCTCCCCTCTACAGTACCATAACCCGAACCGTGATAGCCCAGTGTATATGAACTTTGCCTTCGATTCCAAAGGGTTCGAATTCAGTCCATGCACCTCAAACTCTTCAGTTATGTGCGTTTTAAGAAATTAAACATCACGTGTCTCAAATGCTGAAGGAAAAACATCCTGAGGAAACCTGCATACCAGAGAATTCTCTTAATTCTCTGCGTGTTTGAAATTTGCCAATCCGCCAGCCAGCGTGGTGGAGCCATTCTGAGAGGAAACTCGTGTTCGAGTGAGCCGAATATCGGTTAATAATGATGACTCCATATCGTGGGCAGATACCCTGGACCGCATGATCAAGGCGGGCGTGCAAGCGCCGCCCGAGAGCATAGCCGCCACCAGCCGGTACATCAAGCAGTTCCGCAGCGACCTGTCCACTGTGGAGCAAGACTACAGGGACTGTTCGGCCAAGGCCGTGCTCAGCGACAGGTACTGGAGCAAGGTACGTGCTCGACCAAGGCCGTGCTCAGCGACAGGTATTGGTTACCCAAAAAGTAAAGCGGGATCTTGTTACTAAGACTCCGCTAGCCGTCCGTCCGTCCATCACCAGACTGTACCTCATTAATCGTGAGTTTAAATTTTCACAGATTATGTATTTCTGTTGACACTATAAAAAAAGTACATTGTCAAACTCAAGTACAAGGTCAAACTCAATAAACTTGCTCATTCTAAAGTAGTCTCTATTACATTCAAAATAAGGTTTTAAGTCGATTGGGGAGTAGACGCTTAGACGTCGCGTGGTGCGTACGTGACAATCGTCATGAAGTAAGCGCAGCCACAGGCGCGACGTCATAGCGTCGAGCTGTGATGAAGGAGTTAAATAAAATAAAATAGTTTAAAAAACTAAAAACACGCTTTCAGCACGCACTAAAAATAACAAATATTGGATTTAAGTCACGTGACCGTTTTTTCGTATTCCTAACAGCAAACCCTTTCATTTGATATCCATATCATCGGGGTGGATTTCAAACAACCAGTCTGCCATCTTGGGGAGGCCTTCTTTTTGTTAGCTAGCCATGTATTGTCATCAAAACTCGGAGCGTGTGCAAAATTTCATCCTACACGAAGACCGGGAAGGGTCAAATTAAGTATCCAAGATTTTCTTATATACATAGTTAGTTTCAAGTGAAATTAATAGAAGAGTGTTAAAAATAGAATAAAATAAATACTCAAGGGGGCTCTCATCCAACAAACGTGATTTCAAGTGCAACGGAACCCTTTATACTTGAGTCCGACTCACTCTTGACCAGTTCATATTTATTTTGTTTAAAAATGCGTTGCGTAATTTAATAGATCAAAGTGTAGCAACTTTGTTTTATACTACTTAAAGATTATCGTGTAAAGGCGGTCTTATCGCTAAACGTGTCGCTTGAAGACAACTCTGTGATCGCCAGGTGGACCAGGCCCGCCAGACGTACAAGGAAGAGCTGCAGATGCTGTTCCCAGGCCTGGACCTCAGCGCGCGCCAGCTGGAGCTCAAGGGAGACACGGACCTTCTGCTGATTTACACCATTAAACAGGTCACTTTTGGTTTTAAATACTTTTCAAAACAAGCCCCTAAGATTGAGGTGATTACAAAAATAAGAAAACTAATGTCGAACAAAGGTTATGATTCACAACATTTGTCAGGACAACTTAATTAACTAATCAAACTAACCAAAATAAAACCCTAGAATGGCAGAGAATGACCTTGAGTGAAGTCACGTCAAGTCACAAGTCGTTCCCGCCAACCGATCGCTACACCTCTCTAACTCCCTACTCTTAACGGAACCAAGTCGCGCCATCTGACGTCATATCTCAGACTACTATTTCTTACAGGACAATCACTAAAATAATATCCAAAGAGATCTTAATGTTAAGACAATCAGACAAATAAAACAATGCTACATATCTTATATCAGGAACGACTAGCGATGCATGGCGCAGTGGTATATGCAGTGGATTTTCTTAATTGGTCCAGATCTGGCTGATGGGAGGTTTTGGCCGTGGCTAATTATCATCTTAACGGCAAAGACGTACCGCCAAGCAATTTAGCGTTCCGGTACGATGTTCGAAAAACCGAAAAGGGCTGTGGATTTTTATCCTCCTCCTAACAAGTTAGCACGCTTCCATCTTACATTGCATCGTCACTTACCATGAGATTGTAGTCAAGGGAATAATAAAAAGAAATATTATTTTTCGGGTAATAATAAAATGGATGTTGAATATAAAAGCTGGATTCTTAAAATTAACAAGTTAATATTAAAAAATTTCAGATTCAATTTTTACAAAACGAAATTGCAGAACTGCAGACAATAAGAGATTTGAAAATTGCCCGAGCTATCGAATGTAAGTGCATTTATTTTTTCCCTAGTGTGATAAAAACAGAGCATTTAAGCATTTCTATATTATCCACACAAATTATGTTACATTATCATTATCATATTACCTACTGATCAGTTTGAAGGCGGTACTAAACCGGTGTCGTATTAATTTAAGCCGTTTCTGAAAGAACTACATAAAATAAAAGAATACTAATAAACCTAAATCTTTATGATATTCATAATTAATGCTTGAATGATCATTGAATCATCGGATAAGCACCGCCTTCAATCTGATCAGTAGGTAATATGATAATGATAATGTAACATTATGTGAAGTTATTTTTTCGCTTTTTAGTTAAGTCGGTACGTTTTATGTTTTTGAAGTCAGTTGCATTTTTTTATTCAATTTTTCATGTATGTAACAAATAAACTCGAAAATTGTTGGACCTATTTGAATTTTTTTTTCATCAATATAAAGCGGAAGGAAAGGTATTTCTACGTAAAACATGGTGATTGTATGACTGACCTTTTCAAGATTAGAGTAGGAGTCCCTCAGGGCAGCATTACGGGCCCCTTACTGTATCTGATTTACACCTATGATCTACCGAATGATAATGTAGTCACCGGCACATATGCTGACGACACAGCCATTTTAGCAGCTGATACAACTTCATCTGGAAGGAAACTCCAAGGAACTTTGAACTGTCTATCGAAATGGTTGAAGGACTTTAGAATAAAAGCAAACGAATCAAAGTCCGTACATGCGACTTTCACACTAAGGCGCGATACATGTCCCGAAGTGGAATTCAATCAAGTTAAGATCCCTCAGTTAGAGAATGTAAAAGTAAGGTGACTTTTCAATTTTCACGAGCAACATACATTCGATTATCGATGTTTTGTTGTTGTTGTGTTGCACACATCTCCCGAAGTTATGTTCAGAGTTTCAAATTTATAGCATTCTTAGTTTGTTTTTGACAGATAAAAAAGTAAGAGGTATTCTGTAGTGCTCGGCGATTTTTTATTATTATAAAAAAGTGGAGCAAAGAATGTCAATCAAATTTTGTGTGAAAAATTGAATCAAGTACTCAAAAACTTTTGAAATGTTGACAATGGCGTATGGTAAGTCTGCTTTGAGTAAAACAAATGTTGAATGTTGTATCCAGGAGAGCCAAGACACAAAAAAATTTGCATCGCCACAGGAGTTCAAGGCAAGGCCAAAAAGTGCATTTCAGAAGTGCTTTGAAGATTGGAAAAAGCGTTGGTACAAGTGCATAATATCCGAGGGGGATTACTTTGAAGGGGACAATATAAATTTTGATGAATAAATAAATATTTTTGCATAAAAATATAAATTCACTTTACTTTTTGAACAAGATAGGACAGACGGCTAACTTGGACGCAATACATCTTCAGAATAAGAAAAGCCCTTGGCCAACAAGTGAGAAAGATGTATTGGCTATTGAATCGAAAGTCCCAACTATCTTTTATTATTTTGTTATATAAATATTTTATTATTTTGTTTCAAGGTCACGATGAGAAAGCCATCATCGAAGCAAAAGTTGAGGACACTATCAACAGGGAAAGACTAGAGAAGGAAAAAGAATATCATAAGAAGGTACTCGAATTAGTTAATGATCCTATATTTTGTAATTTGGCTCAGCAGGCCAATTCACTAACTTTGAGTTATGTATGTTAGTGTACATAATTATACGTTTACAAACTAGCTATTTAAGGATTTCTATATAAGGATTTCTAATAAAACTTAATTTAAAAATCATGTATTTTTTAAACGTCAATAACGCGGTCGTCCATTTTGTGACGTCACAATGTTACTTGATGTCATTAAAGGAATAAACGTCCAAACTAATTGTTATCTAATAATTTTGTCAAACACTGCGTTTGGTTAAGGTTTACTGTTAACGTGACGTCATGAAACAGTTAAAATATAGACCAACATGTCGGAGAGTGTTTTGGCTCGTATTGTCAAAAAATATTTAAAAATTTATATTTTTATTTGGTTATTTTTATTAAGTCTCCAAAAAATACATTTTTTTTTTCAATAATTTAAGACCATTTAATAAAAATGTCGACTAGCATATTATTATGAAATCGTTCTATGTAACTACTTACTTGGAAAAATGTTATCTTTTTTAATAAAAGTTTTTTTTAATGATGTGTGCTTCAGAGTTTGGAGATCCAAGCGGAGGCGAACAGGAAGCTGAAGGAGCAGCTGAAGAAACAGTTCGAGATACAACAAGAAGTGTTACAGGAGAGACTCGCTAGGAAGGAGAAAGAGGTATAGTCCGGGATCCGTGAAACATTTTGCACAACTGATTACTATAAAGTTAATTTTTCGTGACTAGCTTCATTTCAATGAGACGATCAACTCTTTTATTTACGATAATTCTTGATTCTGGTAGCTAACTGAGTTACCAGGTAATCCTTACATTAAATGTGTCATTTTTGTGTGAACTATAAACATAAACGCACAAATAACAAAAATATTAGTAATTTTGTTTGAACGCCCATACAAACTAATGATCATTATATTATGACCTACGACCTCAGACCAATTATAGAAGGACCTGTATCGCACTCACAGTCACGAACAAAATTGTCTGTCATTTTCTGAGGAAAACGAGCTTAGATTTGGTATATATCTTATACTAAACTAGAAGTTTTTGCCCGGTTTTTTACACAATTCAATTACACGAGAAGGTATTTTTACGGAGCTCTTTAACCGACGAACACGATTACAACTATTTAACATCGATTCTATAGAGACAGTTTTTAAAATCGCATTAGATCGTTGATCATATACTTTGACAGAAAAGTAACATCTAGCGAGGCAGGTCCTATACAATAATTGGTCTGAGCCTACAACGTAAAATCGTACCATTTTGTATGGGGCGATTTAAATCCTTGTAGCTCTGAAAATAATGATCGCATATACTCTGTTACTTTTACAAAATTGCTTTACTATTAGCATACTCCAAATTTAACACATCCCCGATATCAACGCTGATTGTAGATCTAGACGCCCAAAAAACGTCCTTTACGATCCTGACGATGACATAACGAACGACAATGCTTCCCAGGCAACACAAACACAAGCTACACAGCGTCTTCGCCGGCGCAGACGAGGTCCCCGATATCTGACGTCACCCAGACGTGGGCTTTTTAACTCACGATCTCGGGGGCGCCCGGACTGATACACTCAGGCCAAAACACCCTTCCCGAACGGCCTTCTAAGTCGAGGCCCGAGTCTCAGAGGAGACGCCCTTAGAGAGTCGTTCCGCCCACCACTTTCTTCTGCCTTCGGGCCCCATCAGGCGATGCTTCTGCGCTCGCCCAAACCCCCCGGTGACGCCGCTGAGGTCCCATAAGGAGCCTACGGCAATTACACAATCAGAAAAAAATTTAACAATTAAATAAAACTGTCATCATCCTTATTGTATTGTGCAGGTGCTGGGCCGGTTCAGTCGCTCGGTGTCGGAGCAGGTGGAGAGAGAGCGCGTGACGTTCAAGAAGGAGCTCGCCGCCATGGCGGGCAAGCTGCAGGCCATCGAACAGACGCTCAAACGTTGGTACATTCATACATCTTAATGATCATCATTATCATCATTATCATCATTATCATCATTATCATCATTATCATCATCATCATCATCATTAAAATCAAATTCGTATATTTGAAGTAGACTTTACTCAGTTCGCTCAGTACGAAAAATAAGCTTTTACTGTTAATAATTGTAATTGTCGTCCATCTTGTGACGTCACTAACACACTTGATGTACTAAACGTCAAACTAATTAATAACTAATATTTTTGTCGTACGCTCCATTTGACGTCATGACTATTGAAATATAGACCATCATGGCCGACAGCGTTTTGGCATTTCATTTGCATTGTCAAAAAAAATATTTAAAAATTTCAATTTTCATGTAATCATGTCTCAAAAAAAAATATACGGTCGAATTGAGTAACTTCCTCCTTTGATGAATTAAGATATTTTTTTTCAATCTAGTAGAGTACGATATTGACCAGTGTTAATTAGCCTATTGGCTTTACTTACCTGCGAGTATAGCATGGACTAACAAACTTTCAACATTCCTAAAATGAAGTATGCAGGCTGTCGCAGACTCTTAATCCATGGTTGCATCATCACATCAACATCATATCAACCGATGGACGTCCACTGCAGGACATAGGCCTTTTGTAGGGACTTCCAAACATAACGATACCGAGGCACCTGCATCCAGCGAATCCCTGCGACTCGCTCGATGTCGTCAGTCCACCTTGACTACTAGACTAGCCGACGCCCTGCGGTTTTACCCGTATATTTCCCGTTCATAAGAATACAGGGATAAAATAAACCTATGACACTCACAAACAACGTAGCTTTCTAGTGGTAAAAGAATTTTCAAAATCGGTTCAATAGATTTAGAGATAGTCCCCCCTACAATACCACAAACTTTACCTCTTGATAACAGTATGGATAATTGATAGCCACAATTGAAATGTTTGTGTAACAGAGAGAGCGAAAGCGGAGGCCGAGGCGCGTCGCTCGCAGTCCCTGTGGGCCGCCGCGGAAGCCCTACACGCCGCCACCAGACGGACGTGCGAAGAAACCAAACTCGACAACGAGATCAAAGCTCTGGAAGCGGCCGGTGAGTTGGCTATTTGAACACCGTCACGCTGCCAGTCGCGACTGTTATTTTGTGTTCATCATAAATTGTTGTGTGGGCATGGATAAATGTCGGGCAGGGGACAAGTCCTGGGACCTGTTCGAGGTGTTTCCTCTACCACAAGATGATGGTACAATCACATGTTGCTACCCATCACGTTATAATATGTTTTAACCTTAGAGTATATTATGTTAGGCGGTTTATTTGATAGGTTGGTAAAAATAAAAAATAAAACAGCATTACAATGACAGTTGACGGAATAAATACGCTAATAATGTCGTAAAACAATTTTTTGAAAATTATCTTTTTAGTGTACCTCACCTGCATGTAATGTAGGGATGAAATGGGTTAAATTTTTTTTTGTAAAGTTTTTAGTGACGTCCTCAACATTCTCAGTTTCATATGAATTTATTATAAAACACGGCTAAAACTCTCATGATTGCGACTCGCGTTGCCGTGTCGCAGTTTGGATCGTGTCGCGTTGCAAGAACCAGCTCATGACTAAGGGCCTTCGAAACTAGTCGGGTATACTCCGACGTTGCATCTCGTGAGTTCTAGCCGTGTTTAAATTTCGATAGTTTAAATTCTAAAATTATCAGTTTTGGAAAATCAAGTTCAATCAAAGTCAAATTATTAACCCAATTGTTTTAAATAAGGACATTGTTTTCAGGTAAAGACGACAAATTGGTACAGACAGTATTAAAAGGCATCACTCCAGAAGTACGCGAGAAGGGAATCCTCACTGAGAAGACATTGAGAGATAAATTCGATACGGTAAATATGTATTTTCTATTGAATAAACTGTGCGTATTGCTAGTGATAGCTCTACTCGTATGGTTCTACTCGTATGTTATCTGGCGATAACATGCAACCAACGAAAATAATCTCTTGAAGAATAGAGAAAAGTCAACCATTTACAACGCTATCGGAAATACCGCTATATCTTTCATTGCTTTGGGACAAAAGGGATAGAACTGGGACTACTATGCTGCCATTGGTGCCAAAATTTTGTCTTTTTCTCTGCACAAGATATGTCTTTAGTCGTATGTTAGCATCACTGGTCGCCATTTATGAGCCTCATAAGAAGGCTCAGAGTCACTCAGCGGGTGATAGAACGAGCAATGTTAGGAGTATCTCTGCGTGATCGAATCAACTGAAAACTGTCCACATCTCTTGTTGTGTAATTTTTATGGGTTGCTTAAGCGGGGAGAGTGACTTGAGTAGAAAAGTTAACTGACAAGGGACCCTTTAACCCTACACACAACGTTCACAAGTGCGTGATTCCACTCAATGTTATTCTCTGCCATATTTTGGTCACAGTTTGATTTATTAATTAAGTTGTATTGACAAAAATGTTGTGAATCATAACCTTTGTTCGACATTGGTGTCCTTATTTTTGTACCCCACTTCTGAGTCTGCTAAAAACAGAATATAGAAAAGAATCAGGCGATACGCCAATTCATAATGATTAGTAACGTTAGTTAACTATAAATTAGTAACGTTCATATGCAAAACAGCTTATGAATCGGAACGTAATTAAGTCAACCGTACCCTGGTTATCGAGATATCGTGATGAGTGACTTTTCGCTAAATAAAAAAAATTGTTCTGTTGTCAGTTGGAGAAGTCGGCAGCGAAAGTGGCTTTGATCGGCCGCGAGGGTGCCACGCTCCCCCTGTACTTCCTGTCGTGGCTACAATCTAAACTGCTCTTCCAGAAGGTCAGTATCGTGTGGGGAAAATGCAACGATATCTTCTACTAGAGATAGGGCACTGGCGCATCAAAACTGAGGCGGACAATGTGCATAATTGTCTGAAAGAGATGGTCCATTTCTTTTTTTTTGTACCCTGTATCATTAAAATTTATAAAATAGAAGGATTTTATTAAAATCTAAATAACTTCTGTATAAATCTAACTAAATAAAATGAAATAAATCAAATGAATACCTAAGTTTTTGAGTTATACCAAGATGGCGCCCTTAAAGCAACTATGACACGACAGTTGACAAACAATTGAGCAAACGTCAAATCGACTACTGCATTGAAAACGTCACCAATCCGCCATTATTACCCCTATTAGTGTTGCATTTATTGGGAGAGAATGAATATTATTTCGAAAGAATTAAAGTAAATTCGTAAATTTTTATAACCAAAAATAGTTAAAAATTATATTTTCTTTTATTTTCGCCAGGGTACAATGACTGATCCTGGGCTCCATACAAGTTTGGACCATCTCCTTTCATTTGGTTGCTTAATAAACAGTGAAAACAATTTGAACATATAATACCTCAATATTCTCTACAATGTCAAGTTGTGTGTTTAGGAAGTGTAAAAAATATATATACATGAATATATAATGTGAGTTAACACAAAAATGTGCATGTGTGCGCTCAGTGGAGTCGCTAAATTCGTATCACTTTTTACGGTGATTTTTCAGGCACGTAACATATCTATAGTATAAAAGAATCATTGGGAAAATGGGATATAATTGTCATATACATTTAGCCTTTATTTATTTCATACAAATTAGTAATACAATTTTTTTTTTTTTATAGCTCCACCGTATTGGCAGCGTGACGGTGATCACGCTGCTTAACAAAAAATTGGACTGGAGTCGTCAAATACCCTCTTACTTATACTATCACAGTCGTAACAACTTTATACAAATACCCCCTTTTTATTATAATGTGAATAATTAATGTTAATACCACCCGTGCTCTAGGACAATTGGACATATTTACAAGATTTAGAAATTTTCTTTAAAAGTAAGGCTGCTAACATGAAGGAAAGGCTTATTTCATTTTCATGTCTGCAGCAATATTTTCTAAAGATCTTTGTATAACTCAAAATATTCACTTCAGCCTTGATTTTGTAGATTACACTAATTATTATTAATTATTTTTCAGTTGGCCGAAATCCCTAAGGACGAACTAGACAATAAGCCGATAGACTTTTCCAAATTGGACACCTTTGATATTATTCAAAGGGCTAGGTAAGGCTTTTGATTTTGTTGACATATGACCAAGCAGATTGTGTACCTAATGGTAAACCGTATTACTCCCTATCAATAAATCAATTAAAAATGCAAACAAACAAACAAACAAACAAACAATAAAATTTTTCCTCATATAAGTATAGACAAGTTAGCCCTTGACTGCCATTTCACCTGATGTTAAGTGTTGATGCAGCCTAAGATGGAAGTGGTCACACTTGGAAGTCATTCATCATCATTAACAACCCATACTTGGCTCACTGTCGAACACGAGTCTCATCTCAGAGAGGGGTTAGATCAATAATCCACACGCAGAGAATTCGGAAAATTCTCAGGTATGCAGGTTTCCTCACGATGTTTTTCCTTCACCGTATGAGACACGTGATATTTAACTCCTTATCTACCCTATTTGTATTTAAGATTTAACTACAATAACCTCAATTGATATTATATGTAACAAATTATATACTAATAATAATCAATAATTTGTTACATATAAAAAATACTTCATCTTATTTTTTTAATTTTAGTGAACACTTTTTAAAATATTTAAAAACATAAGACGCCATTTTTCTTGAATATTGAAAATTGCTGCGACGCTTTGAGTCGTACTGACTCGAGAATGTATTCGTTTTTGAATTTGTATTCTGAATGGTTGCATTCTTTAATCTGTGGCAACCCATATTTTTTAGATACCACATGGACCACGGTAACCTGTCGATAGCGTTACGGTACGTGAACCTCCTGCAAGGCGCGCCCAGAGCGGTGGCGAAGCCCTGGTCGGACGCCGCGCGGCGCCATCTTGAAATCAAACAGGCCGCCGAGGCTGTCATGGCGCACGCTTCCGTATCCGGTCTATTGTATCTCTAGTCTGACGTTTCCGGAACACAACCGGGTATTTATTGTCACATGATGTGAGGGTCATCTGTAGCTTGTTTGTTTTTGAACGAAAACTGTCAAATTTGAAAAAATAGTAAACGTCCGTTGGAATGTATAAAATTATTGTTTTTATTTGCGACACAATTGATAATGACCGAAATGTTAAAATTATCGTTAAATCTGTGTAAGGTAAAACCGTAGACAGAGTATAAATAGACAGATGATTAGTGCTCTGTCAAAACTATTTGATCATGATCAAACGTGTTCATACAAACTGCGTTGTGTGTGTTGTAAGGAAACAGGATATATTTATTGGTGTTAAATATTTTAACTCGTCCTCAAAAAACGACAGACAATTTTGTTGGTAAATTTCAGTGCAATACAAGTCCAATAAAATGCAATAATTGGTCTGAGACATGTCAGTCAAAAGACATTAGATTTTTTCGATTCTTCACATCACAATACGCTACACTGAACCGTTTGAAATTAGTCAGCTGTGTGTCAAACAGACCTTAAGGTCTGCAAAAACCACCTGTTATTTTAGAGAAAGAATGAAAATACACGTTTTTGTACACCACAAAGAACATACAAAAAATAATAGACGATCGCCAACAAGCGATTTTTTCCAGGCAACCTAAATGTGACGTATGTTATCGATGCGTCTATTTTATGCTCTGTCTACGTAATAAACTCGTCGCCATTTTGTATTATAAAAAGATTTTGGAGATATAGAATTATACTTGTTTTCTGATTATATAATTTGTTTCGGATATTGACATGTTTTAAATAATATTATTTACTGTAAGTCTGAAACTGGATGTAGTTCTGCAAATTAAAACATCATCTTTGCTGATATGTCGCGCACTCACACCTGTGTTTGTAAACATGCGAGACAATATGATTATTATTTATTATAAAAATTAAATTAAAATTGACGAGAAGGATGTGTAAAACAATGAAAATCAATAAAAATGAATACTCACTTTTATTGTAAAACATTTTATTAACAAATTTCGTATTGGATACAGTTTTACACAAAAACAGATAAAAGTGGAACATATTGAAATTCAGTTTAAGTAACAATATACATATAAATATTGTATAAATGGCGTTCTTGAAAAGTTCAATACAATTTAGACACAAACAGTCGTATTTATAAACATGGGTTAAGATTCAAACCTCAATTTTTTTTTAAGTAAACTGAACTTAATGCAGCAGTGATTAGGTCCACTATTATTTGAAGAAAATTGGTTTAAATGGGGTTTAAATCTCTGTACATCTTTATTATTAAAAGCCCGTTATATTTCTGCCACACAACACAATGCATTTAAACGAAAAATTAAAAATGTTACATTAATGGCGTTTACTGAAATCGTTAGAAATGCAAATGTCACCCTAGTAAACTGTGTAAATAATGAAAATAATTTAAATTATAGAATGATTTTTATTTCATTTGCAGCGTTTTATTTAACTTGTCCTCTAATAATATGGTTTATAATTCCCCTAAATATGGACTAAAGCTACATTTTGCAAAAAAAAATGTAATAAAAGAAAAATTATTTATAAGGAGAATTTTAGAATTTTCTTTTGAAATACCTTAAGTAACCTTATAAAAAACAGTGGAAATATTTTGGATACTGCATTTTTTAGAAAAGAAATTTAATAAATAAATTAAAAATAAAAATCCTTCATTCTGGCATGCCAATAACTCGCCTCCTTCGACTGACAGCTGCCTATTTTATTTAACAACTCAAGTTTTAGGACTTTTTCATCGTCCTCAGTAATGAAATTATATTCTGGAATCAATTGTGCCACTAATGCGTATCGTTCAGTCAAATCACTGCTTTCAAGTATATACTTTAATACTGTCATTTTGTAAACTATATCATGTTCTTTATGATTACGAATAATTTCATTTAAAACGTGTGCAAATATAACGTAGACACTGGACGAATGTTTTTCTATATCATCCTTTAGGTATTCTGAACACAAAAATCCAAAGCTAGGCGCTGATTTCATAAGCAGATTATTAAAATTTTCCTTTTCTATAGAATCTGTACATTTTGCAACATTGTAAATGCTTTGAATGTACCCTAACGACAACTTAACGTATGTTATTAGAACATAGTTATCTTTTATTGATAAGCTGCTTTGAAGTTTGTTTAGCAAAGCGTGATACATGGCGACCGGAATCACCATTTTTTTCTGCAAAACTAAGCCTTCAAATTGCGTAGACATTTCAGTTAATATCTCGAATAAGTTTTGTCTCGTATAGTAAGTATTTTTGTATTCCTCGTTCCACATGTCTATAGCTCTGTCTATTAGTGGCTCGAATAATTTTTCATAACGCTCACTTTGTACTGATTCCGATTTTGTACATAACAAATACGTAGCTACTTTGTCATATAAGTCATATCTTCTCTTTGCAAATTTTTTGTCCATATTTTCTAAAAATATTGCTGACATGAAGTCAACGTCTAAAAACTCGATGACTTTAGGCATTTCTTTGTTCATATTTTTTATAAGATTGTCGCAATTTGCTTTGGGTGGTATTTTTTTCAAGAACTCATAGCCCTTCATATAAAATTCTGGTTTGATGGAAAGGGGCACTTTTTCAGTTTGACTTAGAGTTACGTATATTTTTTTATTTTCCTCAAAAGTTAAATCATCTATAAACATGGTCAACATCTCCCACATTTTCAAAATCGCAGTTTCATCAATTTGTCTACAAATACTTTTATAAGTTTCACAGAAGATCGTCTTTCGAATGCTCTTATTTTTATTAGATTTCCAAATAATTGGAAACATTTCTGTAAGTTCTTTATGATTTAGCTTAGCAAAAACAATTCTAATGCCATGTTTTTGTAACGAAACTGGTGAGTTAAGCAGTTTTGGAATATACTTTCTAATTTGATTGCAACTAATGTTATAAAATATTGCGTTCAGTGAAGGTAGCACATATTTTAAATAATCTCCTTTAGCGTATAATAATACAATTTCTAGCGGAGGATGCGGTCTTCCTCGGTGCATACATGTAGCGATGTTCTTACGGATGCTCAGTTCCATATCTTGAACTTGGCTGGAGACAATTTTCGTTTCTTTTGGTGCATACTTTTGTATGAATTCCTGCATGTCTTTCGGCGACAATAATATGCATTGTCCTCTCACAGAAGCCTTGTGAAGCTTACTTTGATTGAAGTTTTGTGTGAAAGTTGCTTTGAATGATTCTGCTAAAGATCTGTTCCAATAAATTCGGAGTTTACTGTGGAATTTGTCAAAGTTTTCTTTAACGTTCTTTTTTGTATTATCATTTATGCGTGAATTTAGTTGTCTCCAATAATTATCCAACAGTTCTGGATTATGTTTAAGAGCATTAATGCAAGTATTTTGGCTGAAACTCAATACAATAGATTCGGGAAAGAAGAGCTTTCTCCAGGATTTTCTAAAATTGTATATTTCTGAAAAATCACGGCTCCAAGAGTTTTCTGTTTTCATAATAGCAAGTTCTGTTACTTTTCGCAGAACCAACGGATATTCTTTAAGATCTTTGTGCCAAATATCCATAACTTTTAAAATGTTTAAAATACCTTCTACAGTGTTATTAAAATCGTCTTCATTCATAACATGGTTTGTAATTTTTGAAAAATAATATTTGTATAAGTAGTTGAATATTTTTTCTCTTTCTTCTGTGTTAAACTTTTTTAGTGACTCTCTATATTCATATTCTATATAAGATTCAAAATCAATTTTATTTTCTATCATTTCAGGGATATTGTTGTCATGGATAAGGTTGTAAAAAAATATAGATTTAACACACGTTTCCACACTATCTTTAGATCTAGTGTAGACTTCCAAGCTGTTAAAAAGATCATTTAATAAACCCCAAGCTTCTTCGTCATATCGATGAGTATCCGTCTTGGTAATCAAGTGATTGACAAACTGAACTTTATACAGAAAAGCTTCGTTGATGTGATTTTCATGGTAATATTTTAATAGTTTAAGTATATTTTCACGATTCTTGTCTGCACATGTAAGTAATACACGTAATATCCATAATCTTTCAGTAGGGTTTGATTCTTTACGAATCAACTGTATCAAATCTGCCATAGCCTTGTTAAATGGTGCGTAAACGTACCAGCTGTATATATTTTTCGACGATGATAATTTTCCTTTTAGAGGTAGATTACAATACTCTACTATATCGTCCCAGGTTTTACTATCAAGCTTTTCATCAGCATAAGATTTTTCTATAAAAAGTTTCTGTACAAAGTCAAATCTTTCCTCAGACGGCAACTGGTTCAAAAAGTATTTAATTTTTTTAAAGGTGAACAATGAGCGTGTTTCTTTATTTTTGATGTGCGTTAATACAAACTCCTTAACCTCGTCTTGTTTTAAATATTTCGCGAAAACTGGAATATTAAGTATGTAATCATATTTTTCAAGATTATTCTTTATTCTTTCTGGATTTTTCTCCATAATAATTTTTGTATATTTCGGGCCTAACATTGGTGCATCACCTGTTTTATCTACCGATTCTATAATATTTAAGAACTTTTCATAATTTTCGTCATGTTTATTTAAAAAAAAAAGTCCTGGTGCTATCACGTGATCTCTATAATAAGTGCTTTTATCATATTGTAATAATAATTCAAGACAAGTGATTGATTTTTCATATAATCTTTTCCATAAGCGTCTTGGTATATCTTCAGCATGATTGCGAATGATTTTTTCAATAAAGGGAATCGAGCAATGTGAAAGCCAGTTAAATGCTTTAATTAAATCTATTTGTTGGTAGTAGTTGAAGAAGTCTTCAACACGTTGTTCGTCTCTTAAATTAAGTCTAATGTGTAGAATGAGTTTGTTAAATGCTTTTGATGTCATCTGTGGATATAGTTGGCTATGCAAGTATGCAGGATTTATGATGTGTGAGTATTTCTCTTCGGTCAATAACCAGGTCGATTTCTTGATAGCTCGAGATACATATAACATGTCATCACATTTGAGTGTTTGAAGAATGAATTCAACATTTCTACTGCTGCACGCTACATCTATTTTAAATAGATTATCCAAATCTGACTCTTCGTGATTTATTGCGGAGATTTCTTGATTTGGATTGTTTTTGATCGCATCGTTTACTAGTTCGTTGTATTTTCTATGCTTTTGTCCCAAGGTCTCGGCTACTCCTAAAAGTGGCGCCATGGTTTCCTGAAATATGCAATTATATTCATACTTTATTTGCAAATAATCAACGTTCATCTATTCAGATCAATGACATCTTATACTAGAGATAGGGCACTAACTAGTGCATCAAAACGAGGCGGACAAACGTGCATTAGATCTTACGTGATCTGAGTTTAAACCGGTGTAAGCCAGGTTGGTTTCTATCTTTAATAAAATTTTTTTTTTAGTATGAAAGGATCATATATTAAAAATAATTTTATATTAGGGGAATTTTATTTAAATGAAATGTAACTATTTTGGCAGAAAAATGTACCTAATGGTTTTAGAAGTCATAAATATATATTCATTTAGTCGCTTATTAGACAACGGAAGGTTTTAAACACATAATAGCTAAATATTGTCTACAATGTCGACCGGTGTGACTGTGTGTTTAGGAAATGTACAATCTACCTACCTATACACAAATATATAATGTAAGTACCCACAAAATTGTGGAGTCGCTAAATTCGGATCACTTTTTGCGGAAAAATACTATATTTTTAACCAACTTCAAAAAGGAGGAGGTTTTCAATTCGGTCGGTATCTTTTTTATGTATGTACACCGATTACTCAAAGACGCCTGGACCGATTTCAAAAATTCTTTTTTTGTTTGAAACAGTATAGTCTCCATTTGGTCCCATTGCCATCATGTCAAAATCTGATGATGGAATCCTGGAGAAATTAATACATCACCGGCTTAGTTATTATGATGTTATTTTTCGCTTTTTAGTTTAGTGGGTACGTTTTTAGGTTTTGAAGTCGGTTGTATTTTTTTATTAAAATTTTTATTCTTAAGAAATGTTAGCAACCCTAGTGTAAGGTGTAACTTCTCCAACTGCTATCTGCAACTGATTGGCGTATCTAGGATTATTTCCTAGGGCGGGTCTGGCCCCCGAAATCAAGTTTATTATTAGTACCATAATAGAATTCCATATCGGTAGCCCAGAATCCTAGGGTGGTCCTCCCTCTTTATACGCCTATGCTACAACTCGACTGTTAGTAAGAATTTCTTGGAAGAAAGGAAGTTCGATATTTTGTAGCACCCATCTAGTGATTGAAGCCACACAGGGTCACTGGACCAAAGGTTTCAAGTTCACATAAACCGAAGTAATTCTTATCCTCGAAATATTTGATATCATACGATTCGATAAACAATATAGGTAGATAGTAGATAATACCTTATTGCCACATCAATATCTATACTAATATTGAGTTGAAGAGTTTGTTTGTTTGAACGCGCTAATCTCTACTGGCACGGAAAACATATGTCTACTGGTCCGATTTGAAAAATTCTTTGAGTGTTAGATAGCCGATTTATCGAGGAAGGCTATATGTTATCTCCGTATTCCTACGGGAACAGGAACCACGTGGGTAAAACCGCGCGGCGTCAGCTAGTCTTTACATAAAATAAAACTGTAACAGGTCAAATTCTGTAGGTACATTGAAGATATTTTGAAAATTTTGGAGAATAGGTATTATACACATAATCGCTACTTAAGCTAAAAATATATTTTTTGTCTGTCTGTTTGTCCGTAATTTTGTTGACCATCACGCTAAAACTACTACTGAATAAATTCAAATGAAACTTAGCGCGATTTGAGATGTGTAGGTAAGTACCTACTACCAAAAATACGTAAAATAATTTAATTCAAGTTTCAAAGTTGTACCCCTAAATAGTTAAAAAGGGGTTTGAAGGTTTTTTAAAATAAGTAATTCGTCATGTTTCGAGTTATAGTTTTGTGAAATGATACATAACACATGCAAAATATAAATAGACGAAACATATAAATAACTGTTATTCATTTATTATTTCTTTTTTTTTTTCTTTACAAGTTAGCCCTTGACTACAATCTCACCCAATGGTAAGTGATGATGCAGTCTAAGATGGAAGCGGGCTAACTTGTTAGGAGGAGGATGAAAATCCACACTCCTTTCGGTTTCTACACGGCATCGTACCGGAACGCTAAAACGCTTGGCGGTACGTCTTTGCCGGTAGGGTGGTAACTAACCACGGCCGAAGCCTCCCACCAGCCAGGCCTAGACCAATTGAGAAAACCTCAATCGGCCCAGCCGGAGATCGAACCCAGGACCTCCGTCTTTTAAATCCACTGCGCATACCACTGCGCCACGGAGGCCGTCAGAGATCCTGTTTGAAGAGATTTCTCCATCAAACAGGATCTTATAACTCTTTAGGAATTAATTATTATTATTTAGTTAATTAGAAATTTAGACAAAATTCCCTTTCATCCATTTTTTTCATTTTAAAGATTTAATTGGATTTATCATTTTAATTTTTATTTTAATATTATTAAATCTTACTAATCATTATCTTTTAGGGGAGGATGTGGTAATTGGGGGAAATAGGGGATGGAAGTTTACATCGATTTCCACGCGGACGAAGTCGCGGGCGTCCGCTAGTGCGTAATTTGATACTTTACTAATTGATAGCAGAAAATGATTCATAGCTTGTGAAATTGAATACTATTGCACAATATTTAAAAAAAATTTGGTAAGTATGAGGCAATAAATAACTTTGGTATGTCTAATTTAATGACATCATGTAGGTACACTGATCATAGAGCATAAAAAATCTATATCTACCTATATTATTATTATACCTAAAGCTAAAGAGTTTGTTTGTTTGAATGCGCTAATCTCAGGCACTACTGGTCCGATTTGAAAAATTCTTTCAGTGTTAGGTAGCCTATTTATCGAGGAAGGCTATAGGCTAGGTATCTTTATATTATCCCCGTATTCCTACGGGAACAGGAACCACGCGGGTGAAACCTCGCGGCGTCAGCTAGTAATATATAAATGCATAAATTCCATAGTTTAGTAGAATTTCATAAGGTATTTTAGTATTTTTTGGTAGGTAAGTAAGTACACGAACGAAAGCAATCATAAATATTGCAATTTCTTAATATTCTATCTTAATTATATTTTAAATTTTCAACACAATCATCCTTTTCTAACTTCTGCTAAAGGTGAAAAATGAGGGGATATCAAGACCTACCTACGTAAATATTCAAGACAAAAATATAACTAACCTGTAGGATACCTGTAGGTATATTGTAGGTACTATGATTTATTATACTCACCTCACTAAGTAGGTTTATTATTACCTCCTACAACACGAACTATCTATTCCAGTATTATACTATTGTATGTACCTACACGCAAAATTGAATTAGGTACTTATGCATATTGCATAGATAAGATAGATACATCACAGATTTACACTCGACACTTATATTATAATACAATGCTCACTATTTTCTATTTTGCTATTTTGGTACGTTTATAGTAGGTAGTCTATACTGTATACTGCGAACTTTGAAGACTCAATGACTCAATGACCAAACCGTATGAACTACGAAGGTCACCATTGGAACGTAATATTTATCATGCCGTCGCACTCACATTGTATTGAATAGAACGAGATAAAATACCAACAGAATCGATTTTTTTGTTTGCTTTTCATTATAGAGCAAGAGCCCACGACAGCCAGACCTTCGTTATTTTATAAAAGTTGAAAGTTTCTCTGTAGATGTCTCCTATACAGGTAAGAACGACCAGCGACTATAAAGTTTGGGTTGTGGTTACCTGGGCAGGTAACAGGTAGTAAAGGTGTATAAAATAGTACTTGAAATTCGTTAAAGTATAAAGCTCAATTTTTTAATATTTCCTTCGGGATAACTTTAAAAATCTCGTCATCCATTGCCGGACACTTATGACAGTTGCTACCCCCTACCAGACACCCCTAAACTTTAATAAATTATAATTATACTTTCGTTATAGTATAAAAGCTAAATTTTATATATGTTACTTGGGGACTTATAAAAAGATGTTACCTCAATAGCCGGACAGTTTTCGTGGTTTTTACATCTTGCCAGACACATCGAAAGTCCACTATAGGTGCGAGTGCGGGGTAACAACTGTTCAAGTAGGTGCGAGTGAGATAGAGCGCTTAGTCGAGTGCGTTCTTTTACTGTGCACCATCTGTTATTTAGTGATATATAGAACTATCATGTGTAGATGCAAACAACTTTTTATAATTGATATTTGTGCAGTTTTTTGTGAAATAAAAGTATAAGTTTAGTGAAAAGTGTTATCATGGGAGATACATTAATTTGTTTCGTTTGTAATAAAAGTGATGGTAAAATAATATTGTTCTCGGAAGAAACATTAAAAAAATGTCAAACTGTTTTGAAAGTCAGAAAAAAAATAACCTTAAATATAAAGACATTATTTTACCTGATGAGTATACAGGAAATGGATATCATCGGGAAT
Organism: Bicyclus anynana; assembly: GCF_947172395.1. Taxonomy (NCBI): domain Eukaryota; kingdom Metazoa; phylum Arthropoda; class Insecta; order Lepidoptera; family Nymphalidae; genus Bicyclus; species Bicyclus anynana. The sequence continues at coordinate 10,723,941 of NC_069106.1, forward strand.
GTTATAAAGCATTTACAGGACTTATGAAAAAATATTTAACTTCTGAACCTGAAAAATCTACAAAAAATAGTGAAAAAACAAAATCAGCTAGTGTACCTACAAACAGTAGCTCAACAGCCTAGTCATTGACACCTAAGTTGACCACAGAACCATCTCATTTACAGTCTTCCTCTACAGAAAAGTGATTCGGTTGTTTGGATGCTTACAGGCACTGGAAATAATTTAAGGTATGTGGACCTAACCAAAATACATGCAGAGTTGGGACTGTTAACTTGTCAGAGCTTACCTGGATTTCATGCCATCACAGGTTGTGATTTTAATCCTGCGCTCTTCAGAAAAGGAAAATTAAAACCGTATAAGATATTAAAAAAAGATCCAGAGTACCAGGAAGCTTTCAAGAACTTCGGCAACAACGAATTAATTAAAAATTTAAATCATCAACAAAATATCTTTTATATTATTCAGAGATTTATATGCAATGACTATAATGTCCCTAATGTAATTGATGTTGATGCCGCTAGACTTCAAATATTCATCGACTCGTACACAGTCTCCGATGTAAACGAAGCTTTTGACCGAAAGAAGTTGCGAAATTTTGACGCTAGCAACCTACCACCTTGCAAAAGCGAACTACTGTAGCAATTTCTGCGAGCAAATTATATATATACAATTTGGAATAATGCTCATTTAAAAAATCCAACCACATATCATCCAGAAAATAATGGCTGGGTATTAAAAGATGACAAATACCAGTTCAAATGGTTTGAAGGGGATCAACTGCCGAGTTATGTTAGTGATTCACTCAAAACTCAATCAGGTTTATAATTATTATGACAAATTATGATACATAATTTTTGAATTATTTATAATTGTATAAACTTGCTTAATTTTTGAACTTGCTTATTTTTTTTTTCAGACACTGAAGAAGAAGGTGATGTTGAGGACGATTCTGCCATCGACTGAAGTAGTAGTAATGAAGAAAATGAAAACATCGACGACAATGTTTAAATTAATAAATAAGTTCAATTATCTTTTTTTACTTGTAATTATACTTTTTTTTATATTTTTATGATATTAAACAAACATTTTTTACTTTATACAACATGGCTATGAACGTAATAAAATTATTTTTTATTAGATATCTTAAAAAATAGTAATCGACTAAGCATTCGCGCTCGCACCTATAGTGGGCTTTCGATGTGTCTGGCAAGATGTAAAAACCACGAAAACTGTCCGGCTATTGAGGTAACATCTTTTTATAAGTCCCCAAGTAACATATATAAAATTTAGCTTTTATACTATAACGAAAGTATAATTATAATTTATTAAAGTTTAGGGGTGTCTGGTAGGGGGTAGCAACTGTCATAAGTGTCCGGCAATGGATGACGAGATTTTTAAGTTATCCCGAAGGAAATATTAAAAAATTGAGCTTTATACTTTAACGAATTTCAAGTACTATTTTATACACCTTTACTACCTGTTACCTGCCCAGGTAACCACAACCCAAACTTTATAGTCGCTGGTCGTTCTTACCTGTATAGGAGACATCTACAGAGAAACTTTCAACTTTTATAAAATAACGAAGGTCTGGCTGTCGTGGGCTCTTGGGCTATTATAGGTTACGGACGACACCAACTATTTAAGCACTTTACTCTGATATAAGTTTAATGGAGTTAATAAAAAAAAACCGATTCTTAGATGCTAAATTCTTGTATTTTCTATATATCTATTGTATTCTACCTACTCGTAGGTAATCACAGTATTTTTTCATTTAAGATGTCAACTTTTAGTCTGTAATTTGTCTAACTATATTTAGATCAATACATTTGCATTTCGGGATGCCTCATTAATAATACTGCTCGCTGGTTATACTCAAGAAATACAGAAAGTTAATGTACCTAATAATAATGCTAATACATATTAATAATGCTACAAAAACTCATGTAACAATATTCATAAAAAAATTTCAGGCGCCTTTATAAAATATGACATCAATTCTCCGGATTGCATCAATTGATGCTAACAGAATACGGTCTCTACCAGCAACGAGCTAAAAAATCGTAAAGAAAAACGTTCGTTTAAATAAGCCCAAATAGTTAAGTTATCTCCTTGAGGTATAAATTGTCATTAAATTTAGAAGGATGTATGTAATTGTAATTTAATGTGAAATTTTACATGAGCAGGTTCAATTATTTAAGTTGCTTGTATTTTCCTGATTTTATGTGTTCACAGATAGTGCGAGTGTCAAACTTTGGCTACATCTGTGTGTAGGTAGGTACATAATATGTGGTATAAACGGTCAACCAACAGTGTGAGTTGCACTTGTTTGTTTGTCTGGATAGGGATCTGTATTGTAAATTAGGTATAAGATAGGGCTCAATATGCTACCTTGTGAAACTCCTAGGTTGATGTTACAATAGCCACTACCAGTCATTGACGTATCTAGGATTATTTTTTGGAGGTGAAAGGGGCTCTACTCATTGCTGATTCGATCGCGCAGAGAAACTCCAAACATAGACTTTGAGTCTTCCGATAAGGCTCAAAAGACTTTCGTCTTCAGGCACTGAGGAATTTTAAGTGCAAAGATGTCGCGGAGTTTTCCGAACGCTGCCCAGCCAAGCTGGATTCGGTAATTCACCTCTTTCTCGAATTGGACCTACCTAACTGACTGTGTGTCCTAGGTATATATATTCGTCTACAATTTTGAGCGCAGAGTCCTCAACAATAACTGGGTGGAGCGGTACACGAGCATTAATCATGACCTTCTTCTTGCTCATGTTGGTTTTTTATTCCTACATGTTGAGAAACTCTGCTGAGGTCTTTGAGCATGGTACTAAAATCATCGAGAGTCTCTGCCATAATAACCACATCGTCGGCAAACCGTAGTTGAGTGATGTACTCACCATTGACGTTGATGCCAAATCCGTTCCAGTCCAGAAGTTTAAAGACATCTTCCAATGCGGCGGTAAATAGCTTCGGGGAGATTACATTTCCCTGTCGCACTCCTCGCTGCAATTATACAGTCAATCAATCAAAAATCATTTATTTCAAGTAGGCTCAGTTTACAAGCACTTTTGACACGTCAGTTGACTATTTGTAAAGATTCTACCACCGGTTCGGAAGGCAGCCGGGCTAGCATGGGCAAGGGATAAAATTTTTATCCACCCATTATATCCACTGACTAAGGATATAAATCCACCCGTCATAGCATGGCCACAAGGGAAAGACAAATTAATCCCCGATTGACATTACGCGTGGAGATCTTTTCCTCGACTATGGCATATGGAGTGGATAAAATGATATACTTTGGGACTTTTGACATTTAAACGCGATAAATTTATCCCTGTGAAGTTGATGTGGGGATAAAAATTTACTTAAAAAAACAATTATGTCTCGCATGTTTTGGTCTTTAACAATTGCTTCGCAATATGGGGTAGGGTAGGGGTGGGGTAGGGTGGGGTAGGGGTGGGGGTGGTGTAGGGGTGGGGTAGGGGGGGTGGGGGGTGGGGGAGGGTGGGGGGTAGGGTTGGTGTATGGGGGGGGGGTTAGGGGCGGGGTAGGGTTGGGGTAGGGGTAGGGTAGGGGTGGGGTAGGGTGGGGGTGGGGTAGGGGTGGTGTAGGGGTGGGGTGGGGGGGTTTAGGGTTGGTGTATGGGGGGAGGGGGGAGGGGGAGGGGTGTTAGGGGCGGGGTAGGGGTGGGGTAGGGTTGGGGTAGGGGTGGGGTAGGGTAGGGGTAGGGGTGGGGTAGGGTAGGGGTAGGGTAGGGGTAGGGCAGTGGTAGGGTAGGGGTAGAGGTAAAGAAGGGTAGAGTAGGGATAGAGATCAAGTGCACTTATGTCAAAACGAAGCTTGACCGGGTCCGCTAGTATGATAGATACTATAGATACCTACTACAAACCACCGCAAAAAACAATCACCAAACAAAACAATGCCAAAACAACAGAAAACAGATAAATAATATGCACAAAAAAACCAAATATTATCAAATTTACGTTTATTTCGGACTATTAATATACCTAATGCCAATTTATAAGATATATACAAATGGGTTGACAAGTCTTTCCCTCCGTTTATCCACCGGGGATATTATATCCACCGACGTGCCCATGCGCGGTGAGTGGATAAAACGAGTGTGGGGGATAAACGTTTTATCCTCTCCCCGTGGATAAATTTCTCCCTTGCCCGTGCTAGCCCTGCAGGTTCTGCTGAGAAGATACCGGCAAGAAACTCAACAGTTGCTCTTTTGAAAAAGTCATACAGTATTATAATTTACAATAAAATTGATAACAATTACTGTTTACATTTCTTATAGTTTAATTCCTGTGTGAAGGTGGAAGCTGATCCAACGGCCTCCAAGCATCTTTATCATTATTAACTCATCAATGTTGTAGTACCCTAGACTAAGTAAATGTTTTTTAACACATTGCTTAAAGCTATGCATTGGCAGGTCCATCACAGTCTTGGGGATCTTATTATAGAAGTTCACACCCAAACCTACAAAAGATTTTTTACTCTTTGGAGACGATATGCAGAAATAACTAACTTATGCCCGTGCCTAGTAAGACGTGGGTTTAAATCTCCTTTTCGTTTGTACAAATTAATATTTTGTCTTACATATACTATACTGTTATATATATATTGACAGGCTACTGTTAGTATACCTATTTCTTTAAACTTTTGACAAAGGGACTCGCGTGATTTTAATTGATATATTGCTCGTATTGCTCTTTTTTGAAGTACAAATATAGATTGTATATCGGCAGCCTTGCCCCACAATAAAATACCGTAAGACATTACGCTGTGAAACTAAGAAAGATCCGCTACACGCCTACGTTTATCAAGGGATTGCATTTTATAGTGGTGCAATCTTGTTTTGTAATCTGCTCTGTATTGAGAAGTGGGATCCTTGAAAGCAAGATACCTGGTGAAGGAACGCTGTATACGCTCAATTCTTTCCGTATGTGTTTTATAGTGCGGGTTCCATGCCGAGACTGCATACTCCAGAATACTTCGAATCAAAGCGTAATATAAGTGTAAAATTGAGTCAATTGTTCTGAAATCTTTGGTATTACGTTTAATGAACCCCAACAATTTCCATGCTCTAGCAAGTATTTGGTCGATATGGTCTTTAAATGTATGTTTGGTATCAATCATAATACCGAGATCCCTTATAACTGTGACCTCTTCAATCTGTTGATTTTGTATGAAATATTTAGTCTTCAGTGTATTCTTTTTCTTACGAGTGAATTTAATATGCGCGCATTTTGAAACGTTAAGGATCATTTTGTTACGATCACACCAGTCCTGGATAGAGTTGATGTCACTTTGCAACATATAGCTGTCTTCAATTGTGTTTATTATGCGATAGATCTTAAGGTCGTCGGCGAAAATGGAACATTTACTGTGGCATATATTATCAGTTATATCGTTTATGAACATAGTGAACAAAATAGGCCCTAAATGAGATCCTTGAGGTACTCCTGAAGTGGCAATGAAAGGATCAGAGATATGGCCCTTAATAGTCACCCTTTGTGTCCTATTCGTCAGATATGACCTAAACTACGAGAGCAATGGCTCGTGGATCCCGTAACCACATAGCTTAAGAATTAAAATACTGTGGTCTACCTTATCGAAAGCACTACTGAAATCAGTATATATGGAGTCAATTTGTAATTTTTTATCAACACATTTAGATACATATGATACATAGCCTACCAGATTTGATATCGTTGATCTGTTTCGACAGAATCCGTGTTGTTCAACTGAAATAATATTATTAGAGTAGTTGGTTAATAGGGGGCATATAAGTTTTTCAAAGATTTTCGAGAATGTGTTAAGCATAGAGATGGGTCGATAATTGCGAGTGTTATTTTTGGCTCCTTTTTTAAATATCGGTAAAATATTTGCGGTTTTCCAGATATCAGGAAATGTTGAGGTTTGTAGAGATTTGTTGTAAATAATTTTCAAAGGCCACGTGAGATATTTGTACGTCTTTTTTATAAAAATTGGAGGGATACCATCGGGTCCAGCACTCTTACTATGGTCCAACGATTTAAGCACATTGCTTATATCACGTTCTCGTATAAAAATATTTGATAGACTTTTTTGGGGAAAGAGATCTGGAACATTTGTTGTTGCGCTAAGTGTGGGTGTTGTAAACGTCGAAGAAAACTGTTTCGCGAATAGATTACAAATATCTTTACCACAGGTGGCCGTATCGCTGTCAGGGGTCATGTGAGATGGGATTTCGCTATAAGTAACCTTTCGCTCTTTTATGTACGACCAAAATTTTTTTGGAGCCTTCACGATTGCCTGTTCAGTTCCCTTAATGTAGGTAGAATAGCAAGATCTTGTTACCGAATCGACTCGCCTCTTGGCTAAAGATAATTCAAACTCATCTCTGGAATTGTGATATATTTTAAGTCTACGTCTTATTTTCTCATTTTAATTACATTTGCCAACTTTGTGTTTCCATTTAGTTTTGTGATTGTAAATATACTTTTTTTATATAAACAAATAAAATACTTTGTAAATTGTAGTAAAATAGGAAGTGATCAATAAAATGCGTGTTGTTTATAACTGTCTGAGTTATGAATTTATTATACGTTGGCAAATATTTTTAATCTTCAAAATTTAAAGAATACCTAGACTGTTATGCAGGTGATTTGAATGTTTGAGTTTGAATGAATAAGAAGTCGGTTAATTATTGTTTTTTGTTTAAGTGAAAGCTTTTAGGGCGTTGTGCCCTTTTTTAAACTTGCGTCAGTCAGAACACGTGACTGAGCAACAATTCGTACAAACAACGTGAGCTGGCGCCAGTTTATTTGTTAGCCTTTTGTAAGGAATGGATTTCATCACATTTTTAACGTGACAACGTCTTATAATTCGATGGAGCTGCAAACTCGAAAAAAGATGACGTCATGCGCCGTCCCCTCGCTCTAGGGTTGCCAACTTTTTTTACTAGAAATCTATCTATACTTCTATACTAATATTATAAAGAGGAAAACTTTGTTTGTATGTTTGTTTGTTTGTAATGAATAGGCTCAAAAACTACTGAACCGATGTTAAAAATTCTTTCACCATTCAAAAGCTACATTATCCACAAGTAACATAGGCTAAATTTTATTTATATTTGGGTTTTTTTTGACACAAGGTGTAAAAAATCAATTAGAAAAGTAACTTATTTTGCGTACGCTGCCTAAACTATAAAAGATATAATCATAAATGTTCTAATTAATTGTAGATCTTATAAATATCTACAAAAAAGTCCGCGACACACTATACCTATCTATGTCGAGTGAGGCACAGCAATAATTTTTTTATTTAAAAATTCTATCTAGGGTAGGAGTAGGGTAGGGGTAGGGTAGGGATAGGGTAGGGATAGGGTATGGATAGGGTAGGGATAGGGTAGGTGTACGGTAGGGTAGGGGTAGGGTAGAGGTAGTTGAAAGTTTACATCGAGTTTCACGCGGACGAAGTCGCGGGCGTCCGCTAGTAAAGTATATTTTGGTCCATGAAGATTATTAAACAGTATTTTACGAACATTTTCTTTTGAAAAACGCAATAGTTCCATCAGTATTTTCTTAAGACGTTGTCACGTTCAAGTATCGTCAGTAAACCGATTTTTTTGGAGTTTACTCCTTAGGAGTCGAATTTTCATAAATGACCTCTGACATATTTCTCTGACAACAAACAACTTCCTACTCGTAGTTCCGATGGGAACAAAATTTTATTACAAGGCTTTTTCTGACCACCAGACCCCTAATACAGAACCCATCTAGGTGGAAAGTTCTCATCAATACAAATTTATAAAGTCCAAACACAAGGTAGCTGCTGCGAACCGTCGAGGAGTTCTATTCACTGTCCCTCGTCTTCATCACCAGACCCTTAATACAGTCACAACCTATCTAGGTGAAAAGTTCTCATCAATACAAATTTATAAAGTCCAAAAAACAAGGTAGCTACTGTGGACCGTCGAGGAGTTCTATTCACTGTCCCTCGTCTTCATCACCAGACCCTTAATACAGTCACAACCTATGTAGGTGAAAAGTTCTTATCCATACAAATTAATCAAGCCCAAACAAAAGATAACTGTTGTAAATCGTTAACGAGTTCCATCGTCTGTGTTTCGGCTCCATCATCAGACCAACTCCAGACCTTCATAAAATTGTAGTGGTTTAAAATAGCTTATGGAAACACTAACAAACGCACTAGCTGTCTCTACAATTTTCGAAAGTTTCCCTCAATTTCTCTAGGATTTCATCATCAGATCGTGACATGAAAAAAATGGGACCACCCTGGAATCGACTCTTCAAAACAAAAGAAGAATCGGTCCATAAATGACGGAATTATCGCTGGACATACATAACAAAAAAAACATACATACAGCCGAACGTAGAACCTCCTCCTTTTTGGAAGTCGGTTAATAAAGCTGAAGAGTTTGTTTCTTAGTTTGTATGTGTGTTTGTTTGATTGAACGCGCTAATCTCAGTCAGAATCGTCAGATTGAACTACTGGTTCGGGTTGAACATATGATACATAGTAACAAACATAAAAAAACGCACGCGTTGAACTGAGAACCTCCTCAAAAGTTATAAAGCTGTTAAAAAGCAGACTTGTGAAAAAATTACTGCCCATTATATAAAATATATATATATATTCCGATATTTACTGTATAATTTTGAGAATGTCCTCCGATTTTTTTTTAAATTAGCCAAATTCTATTAGTGACTTTGCCCCGCAGTAGGTACTACCGGTTAACATCTGTTACTAAGAATTTCAATTTCGTACCTAACATACGGCAAAGTTAGTAAATAAGCCTGGTAGTCATAAATGTTGAGATGTGATAAAATATCTCTCTGTAAATGATGTTAGTAATATAATGATTGCAAGAACATTTACAGATAAACTATTTATTTTCTGGATAAATACATATTACAAGTGTATTAGACAATTGTATCGGATCGCACGTTATGGCTAGTACAATCGCTGCGGCGTGCCGGACTGCGCCTGCATCTGCAGCGGGCGCACGTCCCTGCATTCCCTCTTCAGCAGCGCCTGCAGGTTGACCACGGACTCGCACATGCTGCGCGTCAGCTCGTCCGCGTCCATGTCCGAGCGCCCGACCAACAGCGACACGCGCAGCTCCCTCTGCGGCTCGCACTTCACGCCGGCGTTCATCTCCTCGATCTTCTGCGACAGGGACTCCTGGTGGGACAGCGGGCTGGGGAACTTGCCGGCCTTGTTGAGCCCGGGCCCCAGCAGGCGCGGGATCTGCTTGATGATCGACTCGGAAGCGAGGAACGCGTCGTACTTCTTGGCCAGCTTCTTCACGAGCTTACAGCTCTTGTTCAGCTTCTCCAGCGCCTCGACGTCCATGCACGGCACGTCGAGGCCGCGCGCCTCCTCGCAGTGCTGCTGGTCGCCCAGCACGCACACCTTCAAGGGCCGCTTGTCCAGCACGTCGGGGGTTTTCAGCACGATCTGCATCTCCACCTTCTCCGGGTCGCCCCCCGGGTTCCTTTCCCCCGCCTCGCGGACCACCGCGTCGATGGCTTGGGTCAGCCTCTCTTGGGACACAAAGGTCGACATGGCGTTCCCGTCGAGTCTTCTGCCGTTGATGAGATGAGCGCTCCAGTCGGAAGCTGGGGTGAATTTGTCTACAAACAAAGGATGCTGTACATTCGTTACAAAATATTGATTTGTCGAGAGTGCGCGCGCAGTCTCCTGGGCGAGCTCGTCGAGGGAAGCGCCCAGTAACAGGTGGGTCACGTGTAGGCAGCAGGAGGCACACCCACACAACAAGTTGCTGTTATAAATCTCGGAAAATTCCCGAAAGATTTAGGTCATTATATCAAAATTGATAGATATGGTTCGAGAAAGAATCGGCATAAGAAATATCCTCCTCCTTACAAGTAAGGAGCCGCTTTCATCTTAGATTGCATCATCACTTACCATCACGTGAGATTGTAGTCAAGGGCTAACTTGTGAAGAATTAAAAGAAGAAAACCTCGAAATGTAACCTTAGGCAGGCATGTGTTACGTAGACACACAAAGGTCACAGCATCCCGGCGGAAAATATCATACAATTTTCCTTTGCTCGATCGCTATTAATAGACGCCTATTACGACTTGTTTTGCGTGGAATTTGTTTCGACATTGTTCTATGTACCGTTGGTACAATTTGGCATGAATGCTCAAAAAGCTTCTTTAAATGTAGGTACAATCACAGAAAACATATTGGTACAATCAAAAGATGAACGTATTCAGTTTTATAATTACATAATAGAGCCGTGAGAGCCCAGTGGGTATGACCTCTGCCTTCGATTCTGGTAAGCGTAGGTTCGAATCCGGTCCGGGGCATGCACCTCCAACTTTTCAGTTGTGTGCATTTTAAGAAATTAAATATCACGCGTCTCTAACGGTGAAGGAAAACATCGTGAGGAAACCTGCACACCAGAGAATTTTCTTAATTTTCTGCGTGTGTGAAGTCTTTACTCACTTCAGTCACTAATCCACCACGCTGGCCTAATGCGGATTGCATTGGGCCAGCGTGGTGGATTAGTGGCCTAACCCCTCTCAATCTGAGCTCAGCAGTGAGCCGAATATGGGTTGATAATGATGTTGATAATTAGATAATATATTAGTTTTGACTTGTACCGAATCGTAAATCTATGGTTTTAACAGACTTATCTGGAACTAAAGTCAATAAAAACTAAACTTAGTAATAAACAATTCTGAAAACCAGAATTATTGTAATATATTAATAAATTTTAGAATTTAAACTATCGTGAGTGTTATTCATATTAATTGATTATGAAACACGACTAAAACTCACGTGATATTAGTTCGGTGTATGCCCGACTAGTTTCGAACCCATACGGGGCCCTTAGTCATGGGCTGGTTCTTGCATCGCGGTACGATCCAAATTAATAAATATTTAAAAAGCTATTAATTAAGCGTATCATCAACGTGAAAGCTTAAAAAATCGGACGTATAGACTATAGATTAAGATTTTAAAAAAGAAAATCCTTCAAGCAAGCATGCCAACATCTAAGCTCCTCTGATCGATGGGTGCCTATTTTATTAATTAATTTAAGTTTCTGAGCTTTTTCTTCGTCGATGTTATTGTAAGTTACATATTCTGGAATGAAATGAGTCGCTACTAATAGCCGAATCAATAGAGCATTTACCCTCGACCTGCTCAGAAACAGCTCCGATTTTCATGTTTTTTTTCTGTTTAGTTTGTTTCTTGATATTATTTAAATCAGAAACCTTTTGGAGGGGGACATTCCGTCCCCTCTCCAAAAGGGGTTTATATTATTTAAACAATATTTATGCTATCCTATCCTACTAATATTATAAACGCGAAAGTTTGTATGGATGTTTGGATGTATGTTTTTATGTTTGTTACTCTTTAACGCCGCTACTACTGAAGCGATTTGGCTGAAATTTTACTCTGGATTAACACATATGCTACTTTTTATCCTGAAAAAATTCATGGTTCCCGAGCTTCGCGATGATTTTGATGATATGAATGTTTGTTACTCTTTCACACCTTAACTACTAAACTGAATTAGCTGAAATTTGGTATTGAGATATATTATAGCCTGGATTACCACATGGTTCCCGAGGGATTTTTAAAAAACTAAATACCACGCGAACGAAGTCGCGTCAAAAATAAAAAATCTCTGGCCAATAAGGCTTTATGACAGTTTCAAGATACTGGCTCTTTTTAAACAAATCTTTTATTTTTGTGTTGTTTTTCTTTGTAATAGCAAGTCACAGTTGTCAAAGAACCAGAAGAAGAATGTTTGACAGCGTCATTAATTTACAACAATGCTAAAAATAAAAACCTGGTTATGGACGGCGAGATTATTAACGGTAAGTGTAGAAAAGCCATAGATTTACGATTCGGTACAAGTACAAAGCTGTAGAGAGTTGAGAGAGAGACTAGAGCTGGCTTGAGTACCAGCTAAAAGCTTGGAACAGTTTAAGAGATCCCTGTGTAGAACGAACACAGGATCCATAAGGCAGATTGGACAACATAGGGCCTCGATTCGACTACAGTTCACTTCGTATAGCATGGTGCGGGTGACAGTTCGTTTCGCTCTTGAAAGTTTGGTGTTTTGCGATAATTTTACGTATTATGGATGTCATAAGGAAACTGTCACCGTACCCATGCTATCTGAAAATCACTAGCCTCATGGTATTTAATGTACCTAGTAGTTGAAAAAAGCTTCATCGAAATCTATACTAATATTATAAAGCTGAAGAGTTTGTTTGTTTGAACGCGCTAATCTCAGGAACTACTGGTCCGATTTGAAAAATTCTCTCAGTCTTAGATAGCCCATTTATCGAGGAAGGCTATATGCTATATATTATCCTCCTACGGGAACGGGAACCACGTGAGTGAAACCGCGCGGCGTCAGCTTGTATTTAATAAAATCTAAATAATACGCACAGCAAAGATGTGGAGTGCTCTTCCAGCTTTCCAGTTTTTCCCATCACCTTCAATATGTTTATCGTCGAATCAAGAGAACGTAATATACAGCCCTTACAGTAGTATCTCTGTTAAAATGGAGTATCTTCTCCCGTTTTCCCAACATTTCCCTTCACTGCTCTGCTCCTATTGATCGTAGCGTGATGAAAAGTATACTATAACCTGTCCAGGAGTATGAAGAGTACCAAGTAAACTGTATTATAAAATATCGTTGATAGTAAGGGCTCTATCAGACGGGCGGCAGGTCACCAACGGCAGAGGCGACTACTGCCGTAGATGTGTCGACGGCAGCCGTTGATCTACAGCGCCTGCAGTTATAAATGTAGCGTCCGCCATTTTGTCGGTCGTCTGCAATTGTTCAAGAAAGGACAGGCGTTGTGGACTTAATTAAGCTCTAGTGATGTAACCGATGTTAAATTGCTTCTTGATGCATTTTAAAGCTATTCTAAGCTATAGTCCAGTTATTTTAGGTTTCATCTGGGTAAAAATTCCTAGTGAGCTGAATTTTTGTATACACCTTTATTACGGCGTTATTATGAAGTTGTGAAAAATCGACATCGATATCGTGCCGGCTAAAAAAATTACAGAGGTCAAAAGGTCACGAAAATCAGTTTTTTGCAAATATTTCGCGACTTATTGCTCGGACGTCAATAGAGGTCATTATAAAAATTGTTCCTCATAAAATTGTCTACAAAAAATGTCTCTTATAGTTTTTCTGTAAAATTAACGGTTTTCCGATCATAGCGCTGAGAAAGCGACTATATTGTAACGATGCACTCGTTTCCTCACCACCTTCGAGGTAGAATGCAAGGCGCGTTTTTTACATGGTTTCCCCCGTAGGCATAATCCATGATATATAATGAAAGTTTATTTTAATTAACAATTAATATTTTAGTATCAAAATTTTGAAAAATACCGAAAAAAATAAATTTTTGCGAATAATTTTTTTTTTATTCATTGTCAATATTTTCAGCTTCACTATCGTTATTGGCTACTGACAAAATGTCAAGTGGAGTTATTTCTTGATTTAAATCTACATCTTCATCATTTTCATCATTCGTTGACTCTGCGTTTAAGCATGACTGGCCGCGGCAATGCTTAATGCACAAAACTTTTGAGCATCTCAATCCAATTTTTTTGCATCCACATTTGCCGCCACAACCTTTTGTACAATTACAAAAGATTGTATTCAGTAGTTCATCGGGTGCTGGTGGTAATAAAGTCATTATTGGATGCAGCATATCATTTTTTAACTCCCAACCCCACTGTTCTGGATCGATGTCTCTTCCTAGCCAGGTTTATATTTGGTAATATGCTCGAAAAATATGCTGTTGAGCTGAAGAAGTAGGTGGTAATGAAAAAATTTTACAGCTGTACTTTGTCTTGTTAATTTAGCAAAGCTGTAGCTTTTATCTGTAATTATCAATTGAATTTTCTGATTTTGGAGCACCGTATACAGCTAGTAGAAAATGTATTCCAGTATTGATAATGACATCTCGAGAGCAATTTTCTTGTTGGAATATTTCTGTACAATTGTTTAAATCAAGTCTTTTTTCAAACATCTTCATGACTTTCAATTTTCCTTTCCCAAAAAGAAGTGCTGAAGTTGTATCGCATCCGGTCATGGCATGCAGAAACAGAATATTTTTTTTGCAATGTGGATACTTGTTGAGGCTATCAGTCGAGTATATTTTTGTTTCAGCATTGTTTTTTCCTGGTTTTTTGAAAAAAATTGATGTAGATTGATCAAGTATTTGAGTGCGTGCTATGAGTATACTCAGTCTAACTGGCAGTAGCAGGTATAAAGGGACGGGTCTCGGAACAATGAAATACGAAACATCTGCCATTGAAGGTCATTAGAATGAGATATAGTACGTCTTACTAAAAACCTAAACCCCTATACGATAAATATATCTTTCTGGAAACATCTAAATGTAAAATAAAAGATTTAGAGACATTTACAAACATTACTAAAAAGCAATAGAGTTTACGCCTTGGTGTACGGTATACAATACCGTATGTGAGTGCATTCTTGCCGCTTTCTCAGCGGTATGATCGGAAAACCGTTAATTTTACAGAAAAACTATAAGAGACATTTTTTGTAGACAATTTTATGAGGAACAATTTTTATAATGACCTCTATTGACGTCCGAGCAATAGGTCGCGAAATATTTGCAAAAAACTGATTTTCGTGACCTTTTGACCTCTGTAACTTTTTTAGCCGGCACGATATCGATGTCGATTTTTCACAACTTCATAATAACGCCGTAATAAAGGTGTATACAAAAATTCAGCTCACTAGGAATTTTTCCGCAGATTGGGGTATAAAATGCCTAAAATTACTGGACTACTAGTCAAAAGAAGCATTGACATTCGAAAATAATTGAAAAGTTTTTGCTCGTTTCTTATAGTGCAAAAATGCTCATGCCATTTAGAATTCTAAAATTAAAAATGTATAAAAACATTTTTTATTTTAGAATTCTACAGTAAGTAAAAAAATTTTTTTACAGTTTCTTTTACAGTATCCATTTTGCAATTTTTTTTATTCTCTACAAGTTAGCCCGTGACTACAATCTCACCTGATGGTAAGTGATGATGCAATCTAAGATGGAAGCGAGCTAACTTGTTAGGAGTAGGATGGAATCCACACTCCTTTCGGTTTCTACACGACATCGTACCGGAACGCTAAATCGCTTGGCGGTACGTCTTTGTCAGTAGGGTGGTAACTAGCCACGGCTGAAGTCTTCCACCAGCCAAAATTGGTTCCTGTGTTATGAGAGACGTCAACGGTTGCCGCAGATGGCGACGGCATCGACGGCCGGTGACGGCTGTAGTCGCCTCTGCCGCTGTTGACGTGCCGCCCGTGTAATAGAGCCCTAATACTCATGAACTTTGTGTACTCCAGCGTCACCGGTTGTCGCAAGTGCAGAGTGCCAGCGTACCCCGGTATGAGGGCAGGCGGTACGAGACAAAGGTGCGCGACACCTGCCCGCCGCCGCCGCCGCCCCCGCCGCCCGCGCCCAAAGACGATAGCACTTTCTGGGGAGCGATGGCGGTATTATTCACTGCTGCGGGATTCGCTGTTATCGCCAAGTTAGTAAACTGTAGATTTTATATTTTTAGAGTTCCGTATGTTATCACCGCGTTGCAACGACTTGCGGTACGGACGGATTCAGTTTGCTCGTGGCGTTCGAGCCGTCCACATCTCTTGTTGTGTCATTCTTTATGGGTTACTTGGGATAGGCGGGGAGAGTGATTTGAGTGGAAAAGGGCAGTATTAGATATCTGTCAAAGGCCTAACCCTACACACATCGTTCACAAGTGCGTGACTTCACTCAATGTCATTCGCTGCCATTCTAGGGTCTTATTTTAGTTACAGTTTGATTAGTTAATTAAGTTGTCGTGACAAATGTCGTGAATCATAACCTTTGTTCGACATTAGTTTTCTTATCTTTGTAATCACTTCTGAGTCTGCTAAAACATATGGCTGGATCACAAAAAACTCACGTGCGTAAGGGTCAGCGTACACATAAACTCATGAAATCGTAACCGTATTTCCAAGTTCATTATAGTTTGAATTCAGACGTGAAGAACGTTACGGTTCCGAGCCGTGGATTGAATGGAGCCTGGATAGCCCATTAGTGAAGGTTAGAATCCGGTCCGGGGCATGTACCTCAAATTTTTCAGATATGTGCATTTTAAGAAATTAAATATCACGCGTCTCAAACGGTGAAGGAAAAACATCGTGAGGAAACTTGCAAGCCAGAGAATTTTCTTAATCTCTGCGTGTGTGAAGTCTGCCAATCCGCATTGGGCCAGCGTGGTGGACTATTGGCCTAACTCCTGTCATTCTGAGAGGAGAGTCGAGCTCTGCAATGAGCCGAATATGGGTTGATAACTTGATAATGATGATGAATCGTAACAATTGCGAATCTAATTTCGACAGGAGTTTTCTAAATTTCTACAACGCACAGTCATTACCATGTTTTGTGGCATCGATCTTGGTTTTGATTTTGATTTGTACGGAACCATCAGTGAACGAGTCCAACTCGTACGCTGTGTTTTTAACGGGACTTTCACAGGAAGATACGGCTTAGCAACATATAGGCTGCATTTTGTCCGGGAAAATCCTCGGTTCCCACGGGGTTTGTAAAAACTTTCACCGCGTTAACCACTGTCAATAACTCAGTACATTCTTCAAGAGCACAGAATAAAGAATGATCCAGAATGATGCTTTCCAAGCAGCGTGGTGAGGCCGGTGAAAACTATAAAAAACAAACGTCTTTTTGACATCCGCATGAACAAACTTTTTTCATAATTTGTATTTCAAAATTTAACACTAACAACAATTACGTAATCACACTATCACACTAATATTATAAAGGCGAAAGTTTGTGTGTAAGTGTGTTAGTATGTTTGTTCCTCTTTTACGCTGCAGCTACTGAAGCGATTTGACTGAAATTTGGAATGAAAATAGATTTTACTCTCGATTTACACATAGGCTTTATACACATAGATTAGACTTTTCATTACCGAAAAATCCATGGTTCTAGCGGTATTTGTGAAAACTGAATTCCACGCGGACGAAGTCGCGGGCGTCCGCTAGTTACCAATAAAAATACTCCATCTTATTTCTTTAGTTTTGTGAACAGTTTTTAAAATATTTAAAAACATAAGACGCCATTTTTCTTGACAAATATTGAAAATTACTGCTTCGTGTCGTACTGGCTCGAGAATGTATTAGTTTTTTATTTGGAACGGCTACGACACCGTCATGTTCATCATACGCTCTATCTGCCTATTATTCTTTAATCTGTGTTCCAGAGGTTCACCAGAAATCCGTGATTGGCTCACGATTTACGCGCCGTGGTTCGACGACCTGATCGCTGTGATCTTCGAAGAGAACTACACACACAAGGAGTTGGCGCAGCGCTACTGGGAGCAGATCAAGAGCTGTGCGAAGATTGTGATGAAGGATGAGACTTGCCCGCCAGAGGGAGCCAAGCCAGAGAGTAAGCATGCGTTGCGACTTGTATAATATATTCTCTTAGTCCTTGTCTAGAAGGGGTGAATTTGTCGCGAATCGCGCGTTGTCGAAGTACTAGACATCAATACGTCGCGTCCACAAGCATCGCGCGAATTCAAAATACGCGCGTAAATCGCGTGCACTACGCCAGACTCTCGACTCGTGCGTGATTCGCGCGTATTGCGCGCGAGTCGAGATACTAGGGACGCCCTGTTGCGTCCAGTTAACGCGCGAACTCTAGAGCGAGTGCACGTTCAACTCCATGTTTCATACTGAATTCCTCCACAAATGCTCGCGCGTTGCTACGCACCTTGTGGACGCAACGGTCACGCGTAATACGCGTGAGCGAATCGCGGCGAATTCGCCCTTTCTGGACTGAGACTTGTCAGTGGCGTAGCGTGCCTTATGAGGGCCCTGTATCAAAATTAGTTTGGGGGCCCATTGATAGACGAGCGGCAAATCCCGAAAACTCATTAGTATTTAACTTACCCCTAACTCTTTTACCGCAGTTTAAAATTGGTACCAAAATGTTAGTTGTAACATACTACACAAGATGTTATACTTTTTTTTGGGTTTCAATATGGAACACCATGAAATAAACTAAGAATGAAATAAATAAATAAACAAACAATTTTTTATATTGTTTTATTTAGCGGGAAACACCAGATAAAGATAAAATTGTGGTTTACGTTTTACTAATTTCATACGTAAGGTCCCCCTGTTGTTCGGGGGCCCCCGTATCATTGATATGACTGATAAGGCGGTAGCTACTGTTCTGGCTTTTATTCACTTGTATAATATACAGATACGGCTACGGAAAAAGGGGCCCAGGGTTCGAATTTCGGCTGACAATTTTAACTGAAATTTTTTAGAAGAAAAAAATGCAGCTCATTTCGGAGACGTCATAAGACTACATCTGACTATACCTACTATGTTATGTGTATTAATGTTTCAATGTATCATATTACAGAAGTTCCCGCGAAAGACGAAATTGAAGCTGGAAAAGCCGGTATGTTTGTATTCCATAGCCACGTATCAACGTGTTTGCAATTGTAGCTTTTTAACCGACTTCATAAAAGGAGGAGGTTCTCAATTCGAGTCTTATGTTTTTTTTGTATGTATGTTACTCGATTACTCGAAGACTACTGGACCGATTTTTCTGATTGAGTTTATGCTATAGGCTCTACAATAGTAGTAGGGCTTTTTTTTAACGAAGCTCGTCCTGAGAAGACCCGTTATGGGGAGTGCTTTACGATTCATTACTATCAAGTTAATCTTCCGTGAGTAGCTCCATCTTGATGAGACGCTCAACGTTTTTATTTACGAAAATTCATGATATTGGTAGCTAGCAGGGTAATAATAATTTCTGGGAATTTCTTCGTAGGAACGAGGTAACGTTCAAACCACAAAATTTGTAGCACAATGTGGCTTTAATTTGTATAACTATTATTTAAGCATTAATTAAAATTAGAAATGTATATATAGTTAAAATAGCATTTTTATAAACTAAATTAATTCAGAATCAATTAAGTTTATAAAAAAACAATACATTTAACATAAATAAGTTATGAAATTACATGCGTTTGCTACCATCATTTCTATTTTGTGAACAGTGAACATCGAGTATGGCTTTAGTATAATTAGGTCAATATCTGGTAACAGCATCAGAACCTGAGGAAGCAGACGAGTCCTGCGTGAAGCCACCGCCGGTAGTTGTGAGGAAGACCATCTGCGAGATCCTCGAGCGGCTGAAGGAGCGCAAGACAGAGGCGTTGAGCAATTACTACACCGCACATCACGCGTGCTTGCTTTATAATAAAGTAATCTTGTGGTTCCGAGACTTGGTAGCTGACTATGGGCCTCATGGGGGTTAGAGACTTCTGTTCAACCTCTATTTCACCTTTACCGACACGAGCCGTCCGATGATTCATCGCTCCGACAATAGTTTAACGTCGTCGTGTCTTTCTCAAACTGTCCTCATTCTTACAATCAATGGCATATCTACCCAGGAGCTAGGCGGTGTAATGCCAAGCTTAGAATTTCCTCGAATCCTTACTAGATAATTGCGATCGAACTGAACTTAGAAAATTTCGACAATGAAAAAGTACTGATGAATATATATAATTTAGTTGATAAAACCTAACCAGTCTAAATGGTAGTGGGGCCCCATTTTTTATTTGCACCAGGGCAGTTGGTCACCTAGCTACGCCACTGTTTACAAGACATAAACAATATTCTTTTAAAAATCTCTAAATTGTCCTTAGATCGTGCCAGAAACAATGAAGGACTTTAGCATAAAGTCACTGAAGGCACTCCATGGTCAGTTGGAAGAACGTGTCAACTTGGTCAATGAGGCGATAAAAAACGCAGAAGAGGCAACTGCGGATATTGGTATAACTAGCGATAATATAATAAACTCCGGGATAAAAAGTACCTAGCATATATGTTGCTAAATAACCTTCTCTGTCTTTCAGTTTTTTAGCGAAAGATTAGCCCAGACAAATAGACAGGTCTAGGCCTAGCCAGCCTAGGTTATGTTATACGGAGATAAATTAAAATAAACTTGTTTGTGTTTTAAAATCTTGTAATTAACTATACCTACCACTTGAGAAAACGCAGTTATTTTGAAATCATACTTAAATTTTATTTCTTTGAAGTGACTAGCAGCACTTCGCGGCTTATCCATTTCGCGGTAATAAGGGGATTACATAATATAGCCTATGTTACTCCTTAATGATGTAGCTTTTCATCGGTGTTTGATTTTTCAAATCGGTCCAGTAATTTCAGAGCATATGCAATAATAGGCTCTGAAATTACTTTAATCCCCTTTCTTCTATTGGTAAAAGATTTTTTAAAATCGGTTCAATAAATCTAATTGTTACCTTCTATAATCTTACAAACTCCGAAGGGAGAAGAGATTTGATTGTTTGTTTGTTTGCATTAAATAGGCTCTGAAACTATTGAACCGATTTGATAAATTGTTACACTATCCCCTAGTGCTATAGGCTATATTTTATCCCCGCAATGACAACCACGCGGGTGAAACTGCGCGGTGTTTGATAGTAAGTAATAATATAAAATATAAGTAATAATATGACGTAACGTGGCGCGACTTGTTTCGTAAGAGTAGGGATTTAGACCGGGGTAGCAATCGGTTGGCAGGAACGACTTGCGATATAAGGCGTGGCGTTCGAGCCGTCCACAGTTCACATTTTTTGATATGTAATTCTTTATAGGTACTTGGGATATGCGAGGAGAGTGACTTGAGTGGAAAAAGGGAGTGTTGGTTAATCGTAAAGGACGTCCTTAACCCTACACACAACGTTTACAAGTGCGTGACTTCACTCAAGGTCATTCACCGCCATTCTAGGGTCTTATTTTGGTTACAGATTGAGTTGTTAATTAAGTTGTCCTGACAAATACTGTGAATCATACCTTTGTTCGACATTAGTTTTATTATTGTTTGTAAGCCACTTCTGAGGCTGCTAAATACATTGTTTCAGAGGAGTTGGAGCGCTACATCGAGTGCGGGGTGCAGGGGCCCAAAGACGAAGTGGAGAACATCAAAGTGTTGATGAACGACTTCTTGCTGCAGATAAAGGCTGCAAATATACAATTTATATGGGAGTACGATACGTCTAAGGCGCTGGACGCTCAGTGGTTAAAGGTTAATCCATTTTTAGGGTTCTCTACCTCAAATAGACTCGTGTTTAGATAACATTTGTGATATGCTAACCACATAATCTATTATTGGTAATTATTTTTGAATTTAAACAATCACGATATCGCTCCATTGCTCGCTGTGTGGCTCTGAGCCCTCTTATTAGGCCCATAGAGACAAATATGCCCAATAAGACCACGACATATCTAAAGAAGAGAGAATGACAAATGTATCTCAATAGTCTAAAGTCGAAAATGTAGCTCTCTTTCATTGCGTTGGGACGAAAGAGATGGCACTGGGACAACTCCATCGCAGTATTGGTCGACAATGTATTTTGCTCTTCATTGACGCATGCTACAGGGCTGTAGCCATGTGGCCGTCGATTCTCATTCTACTATCGAAAACGCTTCGTTAACTTAAACGTAAACTTAAAAATGTATGGGAATGACATACGTCCTCTTCTTCATTTCCTGGGTCTTTTCCGCAATTAACCACTGAGGTTGGATGTACGTAGATCCATTTGGTGCTGGTCCCCGCTGGAGTCACTCCAGCCCTCAGACCAATTATAGAAGGACCTGTATCGCACTCATAGTCACGAACAAAATTGTTTGTCATTTTCTGAGGAAAACGAGCTTAGATTTGGTATATATCTTATACTAAACTAGGAGTTTGTGCCCTTTTTTACATCATTCAATTACACGAAAAGGTACTTTTACGGAGCTCTTTAACCGACGAACACAATTACAACTATGAATCATCGATTACATAGATACAGTTTTTATAATCGCATTAGATCGTAGATCATATACTTTGACAGAAAAGTAATGTCTAACGAGGCAGGTCCAATACAATAATTGGTCTGAGCTCCAGCCAGCTGAGTTCGCTCCAGAAGCAGGCCGCTGAACACCTCATGGAGTGTTGCTTGGGATCCAATGTGTGTTGCGCGTTGTTCAGATACACCTCTGCATTTAAGCATATAAATCTGTGTTCCTTCTTCTTTCATGCATGCTCTCTGACCTCTGCTGATTCCAGAGGGTGTGGGTTTGAATCCGGTCCGAAACCTACAATTTGGGTGCATTTTAAGAAAATAAACATCACGTGTTTCAAACGGTGAAGGAAAAACATCGTGAGCATATCGTGAGCATCGCGACATACCTGAGAATTTCCTTAGTTCCCTGCGAGTGTGAAGTCTACCAATCCGCATTGGGCCCGTGTGGTGGACTATTGGCCTAACCTAACCTAACCTCACTTATTCTGAGAGGAGACTCGAGCTCAGCAGTGAGCCGAATATGGGTTGATAATGATCCAGTCATTAGTTTTAATTTTTTTTTAAATTTAAGTTAAGTAGTTTTGTTGTTAGACGCGGATTGAAGCGCAGTAAGGACTGTTTAGTGTCTTAGCAGTCATTCGTTACCGACAGGTCACGTGGTCAAGTTAGCGATTTGTCATTCCCGTACATTTTTTTAGTTTACGTAGCGTTAACGTTTGTTGAAAGAGAATCGAAGTGCCATTTGGCTGTAGGCCCTGTTTTACAACCAATTTACTATAAGAGAGGTTAATTTTCAGGTGGAATGTACATTGTATAAATACATCGACGAGAACAGAGCAATGTTCCCCGAGATTGACTACGAACAGTTCAAGTTGCAGCTCCGGGGAGACCCTGACTTGTTGCTGCATCACGCGGGCAGATATGTGAGTCTACTGAGGCTTGTTCGCTTTGCGGGTATTTCGCAAACAGGGCGCGATCCAGGAATATCGCCGCTCCGGGCAAAGATAAATTTTCCCGCCCTTTACATTCAATTCCAATGAATTATGTCTGGCCAGTTCAGACTCTTGATCCATATTATGTATTCTGTGATACGTTGATATGTATTAACATATTTGTTTACACTCTCGATCAAATTATCAATATTCTCTTTCAGTGCGATTTCATTTGATAACCCACTCGAGTATTTTTGCAGACATTCGGTTATTCTTTCAACCCCCACAACTTTCAAACGGCTCAACCGATTTTCATCAAACATGTCTAAGAACACTCGTATACAAGTCACCTTATACATTTAATAAACTAAATTGAAATCGCTTCATCCGTTCGGCAGCTATGGTGCCACTGACAGACAGACAGACAGACAGACACGTCAAACTTATAACACTCTCTTTTTGCGTCGGGAGTTAAAAAGAAAAAACTTTGCAGGTACGACAACTGACGGCAGAATTAAGTGACGCTGTGGAAGGTATGAAGGAAAGAGCTAACCGAGCCTACGAAAGTAAGAAACACAATGTTTTCTTTGTTTTGTCAAAGTAGGTAATATTTTGTTTTTGTAAGTTTTGACAGTTTTAGACGGATGCGAGGCAGTGTGGTAATAACACTGCTTTCTGCATCCACGGCCGTGGGTTCGATTTTCACTACTGGCAAACATTTGTGTGATGAGCATGGATGTTTTCCAGATGACTTGCTGACGCCGCACGGTTTCACCCGCGTGGTTCTCGTTTCCTTAGGAATACGGGGATAATATATAGCCTATAGCCTTCCTCGATAAATGGGCTATCTAACACTGAAAGAATTATTCAAATCAGACCAGTAGTTCCTGAGATTAGCGCGTTCAACTAAACAAACAAACAAACTCTTCAGCTTTATAATATTTGATTAATTATAATTATATAAATTCCATACAGACGCCTCATGGTTTAACCCGGGTAGCTCCCGTTCCCCGGGAATATTGGGATAAAATATAACTAAGACACTCACGGACAACGTGGCTTACTGTCGGTAAAAGAATCTTCAAAATCGGTTTAGTTCCTTTTATCATGGACAAAGGACGGATTGCTTATGTTTAAGTTTATATATGTGTTTACATATCGTAGTGCTGCCTCAGGGGGATAAGGAGAGAAAAGACAGAGATTACATGCTGCAGTCGCTGCTTAAACAGAAGAGGGCCGAGATGGACAAGGAGTTTCAAAATAGGGTATTGATAAATTTTGTTTTTATCCACAGTTGGCTTGTGTACCTACGTACTTACTTCCTAGTTAATTTTTTCAAAGAAAAACCTGAGGGTGTTCCTCAATTTGACGCCTATTTTTTTATGAATGACCACGAATATTTTTTTACTGAGTGAGTTGATTTTGATATAAAAAAATATATTGGAAAGAATTTGGTGCCATATACATTTGGAAGAAAGATAGGAAAACAGGGAATGATTGATTGTTTACTCATTAATTGTGATGTAAGACCACGCAAAACCTTTTGCACAGTATTGCTGAGTACTTATTTATTTATTTATTTATTTATTTATTTATTTATTTATTTATTTATTTATTTATTTATTTATTTATTTATTTACTTAATCAATACCCGGGAAGACATTACAGTTGCCCAATTCGTCTTCCCAGGCTATACATACATTAGAATAATACAAACAAAATTACAAACTATTACAAAAATAACATAAAAAAGAAAAAAAAAAAGAAAGAAAACATTAATAATTTAAATACAAAAAACATTAATCAATAACAATAATATACTTAACAATTTAACAAAACATAAAAATTAAATGCCCGAAAAACATCAACTTACTCCATTAATAATAATTTAATGGTTTTTACAAGCATCTGCGGTGGAGAGTGAAAAACGTCCAATTCTAAATTGTTACCAGTTAGATCATTGAGCAGGCGCAGCGCAAGCGCTAACGGTGCGTGCTGAGTCACTTTTGTCCTGCCATGCGGTATAACAAATAAATGCCGACGTCGCGCACTAGCGTATTTGTCCGGGACATGCAAACCTACTGTTTCTAGTATGGCAGAATTACTCACTTTGCCCTGAATTAAAATTATTACATATTTTAAC
The DNA here is from genome assembly GCF_947172395.1 of Bicyclus anynana. Lineage (NCBI taxonomy): Eukaryota > Metazoa > Arthropoda > Insecta > Lepidoptera > Nymphalidae > Bicyclus > Bicyclus anynana. The sequence goes on from NC_069106.1 coordinate 10,748,973, forward strand.
AAAGCTACCTTACGCCTTAACTCCAATTTGTCATACCCGGTCATACCAAGGAGAAACAGACTTGGATATATGGTGGGGTACCCAACTGAATAGCCATATTGCTTCCTGTAGAGCCATCTAATAAATTTTTTCTGGATCTTTTCCACCATATCTACGTACTTATGCTCAAATGGATTCCATATGATGGAATTACACTCCAGTTTACTCCTCAGATATGCGTTATACAAAAGCTTTATAACCTCAATAGATTTGAATGGAGAATAGCTAATATTTAAGCAGTCAGGCGCACAGTATTCAAAACTTATTTCAAGCGGTGGATGGTAGGCATCAGGTGGAAGAAGTGACTCCTCAGCCCTTTGCACTATCACCTGGCCCAATGATCCATTAACAAGTACCAAATCCAAAAATTGGCCACTGTCATTACAAATATTATTCACTTGTTCAAGTTCACAAAAGGTTAATATATACTCAAATTGTGACTTAACATTAAAAGAAGAAGAATTAAAGTTAAAATCACCGCAGATTAATATTTTTTGCTCACTATAATGGGCACAAACTTTTTCTATACTCTCGTAAATCATTAAGTAATTGTCCTCACTAGATTTCGGAGGTATATATGTTACTACTAATATACATAATAAATTTTTACCGCAGTATAAACCGGCACAAACTATCTCACTGTTCAACGCGCAGTCCAGCGGGACACTTATTGTTTGAAGTGTGTATTTTGATCGTGCTATTATAGCTACCCCGCCACCACGCCGATTGTCTCTCCTGTCACACCGGAGCATGCTAAATCCACTTGGTACAACTTCCGAATCTGACATACTCTCAGTGAGCCAAGTTTCACTGATGAGATGGACGTCGAGTGATGAAGCCACAATCGCTGAACCAAACTCTTCGAGTTTAGTACGTAAACCTCTTACATTTTGGTAATAAATTAATATTTTACGAGGTTTACGCCTGTGACTTTGAAAAGGGCCGGTTGAAATCATTACTTTCTCTGGTTTCACGTCTACGAAACCACTCGTTTAACTCTGCATTTGGTGGCCAATTTTCCGCTGACATGAAAAACCCAAACAAACTTTCAGGTACGTTCACCACAAACGAGGCATAATTGGTATGCTTCAACTGCAGTTTTTGCACCGTGTAAGGTGCCCCAGCAGAACATTTTCTCGACATATAAGACTGCACTTGCTCTGCCGTAACATCATGTCTTAATGACCACAAGTGGATTTGCCTATTTTTTTCGACCGTAGCCAATTCAGCGTCAACTTGCCCCGCGCCTCTAATCGGCGCCTTCCGTTGCTTACCTCTAACGACTCGCCACTGTTGAAACTCCAACGCATCGTCGTCTAGCGCCTCGGCGATCGGTATATCAGCGGACAATGTCACTGTAGGTGCATTCATGGAATTCCCGTTTACGTTCGGAACGGCATCCACAGATGGCGCCACCGGTAATTCACTCCGCTGCGATTGCACCTTGGCTTGTTCTGTCGGTGACGCGGTGGTACTCGGGAGCGCTCGTCGCCGTCTCGTCGTCAACGCTCGGGCCGGATCGGGACGGACCTTCGGCTGCTCTCGCTGCGTCGTCGGAGTCCGCGAACCAGTTGCACTCACTGTCGCAGCTTGCTGTCTCTGTCCAACAGTTTTATCAGCTGGCTGGCTGGCAACATTTTTCTGACTACCTTGTTTACCAGCAACTGAATGCATCTCATTCTGTTCGTCTATTTTGGCTTCTAGTGCGCGAACAGCCTCCAACAGCGAGTTAATCTTTAGTTCTAAAGGTAGCACAATACTTTGAAAAACTTTTAACACTTCCGCAGCAACTAATTTCTCCATTTTAACAATTATAAGAAAAATAAACAACGGAACAACATAAAAACGTCAGGCACGTCGCACCCCCCCCGCGCGAATTAGGGCACTTTAGGGCGAATTATTGGATAGGGTATGCCTCTATGTTGGAACAATACAAAGAAAAGAAGAGAATGAAATAGAGGTGATTCATTGATCACTGACAAGAAAGGGTTTACGATAAATTCAACTTTATTCATATTAATGTATTTTTTACACTTAGTATGTATGGACCTTTGTTTTTTGAGAACGTTTAAAAATATTGGGTTTTTGGTTCAACATAATATTTGAAAGTACGTAAATCATTCCAGTACGCCGCGCAAAGACAAGAAAACGACAAGACAGCGCAAGACGCATTGAAGAAACAACTGGAGAGGCATCAAGCTACTTTGGAAAAGAGATTGATAGAAAAAGAGAATGAGGTAAGAAAGAGGACTCATTTCAGAGGTCCTGGGTTTGAATACCGTCCCTTGTTTCAGAATTCCCGGACTATTGTTTATTATATAGTAATAAACTATCTGAGGACATGCCTCGCTGGACATTACCCCTCTGTCAAAAGTCACGATCCAATGATGAACTTCTAGATAAAGTTACGTTTCATTTGTAAGTAATTTATATCAAATTTGCATTGACTTTTTATTATAAAAGGACGCACTAAATCATGTAGAAAATTTAACTTAAAAACTGGCCAATTTTGCCAGTTGCAAATAAAATCCCAAATTCAGAGCAAATCCGACCTTAAGGATTAAGTTTAAGGTTGAATTCTCTACTTGAATTGAGTGCCAAGATTTTTTTTATTCATTACAAGTTAGCCCTTGACTGCAATCTCACCTGATGGTAAGTGATGATGCAGTCTAAGATGGAAACGGGCTAACTTGTTAGGAGGAGGATGAAAATCCACACCCCTTTCGGTTTCTACACATTGTACCGGAACGCTAAATTGCTTGGTGGTAAGTCTTTGTCGGGAGGGTGGTAACTAGCCACGGCCTCCCATAATTTGGTTCCCGTTGTCCTTCGTAGGCTACAGTGAAGTTGAATAAATTGGTCAACGAGCGAGTCGCGTATGAGAAACACCAATTCGCTATCCAGCTGAAGGAAATGGCGGCCAAGCTCGCGCTGGTCCAAGATAAACTTAACAGTAAGTTGTTACATTAAATAAAATAAAATAAAACAGCCTATATTTTGAGATTTTGATACATTTTTTTCTCAAATTAAATAGGTACAGTTAAATGATGTCCCTAATCTCATTGTGCCTCATAGCAAAGGCCACCTCCAGCTCCTGCCAGTGCTTCCTGTCCAGAGCTACTCTTCTCCAGTATGGGTCAGCTGTAAGCTTCAGCTCGACTTTCCACCGTCTATGCTGTCGTCCCTTTTTCTGTCTCCCATTGCGAGGGCGCCATTGTGTGACAAGGGTACTCCACTTACGCTGATCCATCCTGGTTAAAATGTCAGTAACTCTGGTCCTTTTCCTTATATCTGACTGTTTGTTAACACAAATAAACTTAAAAAAAATAGCATTTCGCCTATAATATTGTTTACTACCCAGCCCGCCTAAAGATAGAGCGCGAAACCAGGAGGTCTCAAGACTTGTGGGTGGCGGGCGCGTCGCTTCTAGCCGCCACCAAGAAGGGAGACCCTTATGTCAACGTGGAGAAGGAGCTCAAAGCTATTGAGAGAGCTTCAGGTGAGTTACACTTTACTAGGAAAATCTCTACACGACATCGTACCGGAACGCTAAACGCTTGGCTACGCCTTTGCCTGTAGGGTGGTGAAGTAGCTACGGCCGAAGCCTCCCACCAGTCAGACCTGGATAAATAAAGAAAGGTCCAAGACCTCGAATCCTTACCAGAAAAATTTCGATTAAACCGAACTTTCGAAAAAAATTATTCAAGTTATTTTTTCGAGTAATAGTTTAAAAAAATGTTTTATGAAAAAGCTAATTTTAATAAACTTTTTATCTATAGAGTGGTTTAATTTTATTTTATTTGTTTAGTAGCTCCATTTTTTAATTTGCACCAGGGCCCTTGGTTACCTAGCTGCGCCACTGTGTCCATGACGATAATAATGTCCATTGTGATGTAGGAGATGGCGACGAGCTGGTCACTATGGTGTTACAAGCAATACCTCAGTCGGTGCGCGAACGTGGTCTGGTCCCGGAGAGTGTACTCATGACCAATTACCACAGGGTAATGACTTTACGCTTCTGTACTTTGCAGTGTACAAATATATTAGTTATGCTGATGCCTCATTAGTGCGTTGTGTTGCCTTGTCGCATTGATTATCGCGTTTTACGTCACACCTGCGTTGCGTTGACGCACAACGATGCAGCGAAAGAGGACGACGCACGCACCCATGCAGTCTTAACAGTGCACACGTAAGAGCGAGGGCACACTTGCCGGAGCGGTGTCGCTGCGTCGTCTTACATAGAAATATCTGTGGCATGTCACACGATGCGATCCGGCGCCGCACCGGACTTGCAACCACCGAGACGAGGCGGGGAGCGGTGTGTTGCGACGTCGGAGCGGCACCGCTCAGTTGTCTATGCGTCACAACATTACTTTATTAACAGACAGTCCAACGCTGTTACGGCGCCGCTGCAACATAACAATGTTGCGGCGCCGCACCGCTCGTGTGCTCTTAGATGTATAACAAACTAACATAACTTGGATCTACAGATGGAGGACGTCGCTCTAAAAGTGGCGTTGGTGGAACAAGACGGTGCATCCTTCCCTATCTACATGATGTCCTGGTTACAGTCTGCTTTCCTGTTTATGAAGGTACCTATCATCATCATCAACCCATATTAGGCTCACTGTTGAGCACGAATTTCCTTTGAGAATTAGAGAGGCAGACTCTACACACGTAGAGAATTAACAAAATTCTCAGGTATGCAGGTTTACTCACGATGTTTTTCCTTCACCGTTTGTGGCATGTGACATTTAATGAATAAGTAAACTATCGTTATTTGTTTCAGTTATCAGGGATTCCACAGACAGAGATCGACAGTTCAACAAAAGACGCAATTCCAGAATTAGACACTTTCGATTTACTGCAAAGAGCAAGGTAATACGCGTTACCAGTGTCACAAAAGTTCTCAAATTAAATTTTCATCACAATCATCATTATCATCATCACCATCATTGTCAGCCGATGGACGTCCACTGCTGGACATAGGCCTCTTGCATGGACTTCCAAACACAACGGTCTCTAGTTGCCAGCATCCAGCGGCTCCCTCCAACCCGCTTGATATCCTCAGTCCACCAAGTGGGCGGTCGATCAACACTACGCTTTTCGGTGCGGGGTCGCCATTCCAGTACCTTGAGACCCCAACGTCCATCGTCTCTTCGAACTATGTGGTCTGCCCATTGCCACTTCAGCTTCGCGAATCACTGAGATATGTCAGTGACTTTTATTTAAAGGCTCAAATTCACTCAGCGGGCGATGGAGCGAAGATCCACAGACGAACCAAAGTCACTGACATAGCTCAGCGAGTCGCGAGGCTGAAGTGGCAATGGGCAGGCCACATAGTTCGAAGAGCCGATAGACGTTGGGGTCACAAGGTGCTGGAATGGCGACCCCGCAAGGTAGACCGAGGATATCAAGCGGGTTGCAGGGAGCCGCTAGATGCTGGCGGCTCGAGACCGTTGTGCTTGGAGGTCCATGCAAGAGGCTTATGTCCAGCAGTGGACGTCTATCAGCTGATAAGGTAAGGTAAACTTTACTACTGGTTGTTGAAGGTTCTGGGTGGAGCGCGGTAACCTGGCGCGTGCCATTCGGTACGTGAGCTCGCTGGAAGGCGCCTCGCGTGCTGCGTCCATGACGTGGCACGACGCGGCACGCGCGCACGTCGAGACCAGGCAGGCTGCCGAGGCTATATTGGCACACGCCGCGGCTTTGGGTCTACAGTACATTTGAAATGTTCGTTCGTTCATCATCATCTCCTTACCCTTATCCCACTTAAGTGGGGTCGGAAAAATATGTCAATCTTTTCCATTCGTCTCTATTACTCGTCAACTCATCATCCACTCCTTTTACACTCATGTCTTCTTTCACATAATCCAACCATCTCTTCTTTGGCCTTCCTCTCCTCTTATGTCCTTCCACTTGCACTTGGAATGTTCGTTCGTTGTCAACCCATATTTGGCTCACTGCTGAGCTCGAGTCTCCTCTCAGAATGAGAGGGGTTAGGCCAGTACTCCACCACGCTGGCCCATTGCGGATTGGCAGACTTCACACACGCAGGAAAATAAGAAAATTCTCTGGTAGGTATGCAGGCTTCCTCACGATGTTTTTTTCCTGCACAGTTTCAGACAGTGATATTTAACTTCTTAAAATGCACACAACTGAAAAGTTGGAGGTGCATGCTCTAGACTGGTTTCGAACCTACGCCCTCCTTGTCTACGGCAGAGGTCACAACCACTTAACATGGCTCACAAACCGTTGTCCTATAATTATTATAATTAGTCTTGAAAATAAATTTCATTTTTTTTTCAGGTCACTTGGCATTTGACACTGGACAATTTTTTGGCATGACGTTCATGTAATTTTTTTTTTTATTTTTGAAATCGTTATGTATATTTGAGCAAAGAATAAAAATGGTATTAATGTCATTTTCTTTATTTTTTTTACGTTTCACCAAGGAAATCAACAACAAGGTATACCTAATAACAAATAAATAAAATTGTCTGTTTGTAATTTTAATTAACACTACATAAAAAAAAGTAATAATAATTTTCCTCTGTTTGGAACGGCTGGATCGATGTTAAAGAGACTTTCACTCGCAGATAGCTGATATTATACATATTAACAAGGGTTATATTCTATCCCCGTATTCCCACGGGAACGGGAATTACCCGAGTAAAACCACGGGACTAAAGTCCGGCAGAAATTTAAATAATTTTTTTTTTAATTTTTTTGAGACGTGATTACATGTAAATTTTAGTTTTTAAATATGTTTTTAACATAACAATACGAGCCAAAACGCCTGTCGGCCATGACGTATGTTTCAACTGTTTCATGACGTCACTTTGACAAATCCCATACAAACGGAGCGTTTGACAAAAATACTAGTTGTCAATTAGTTTGACGTTTAGTGCATCAAGTAACTTTGTGACGTCACAAAATGGACGACAGCGTGATGGTTTCTGACGTTTAGAAAATTTAAAAAAATAAATGACTTAAGTTAAGTTTTATATGAAACACTTAACTTTTAATAATTAATATTTTTGCATTTCGGACACTTATTCCATGTACTACCCGAAATAAATATTGTTTACTAGCGGACGCCCGCGACTTCGTCCGCCCTTAGAACTCTTTAATCCAGCCCTTACAGTAGTATCGCTGTAAAAATGGAGTAACTTCTCCCGTTTTCCCAACATTTCCCTTCACTGCTCTGTTCCTATTGATCGTAGCATGATGAAAAGTATACTATAACCTGCCCAGGAGTATGAAGAATAATTTTACCAAGTTTCGTTAAAATCCGTCGAGTAGTTTTTGTTTCTATAACGAACAGACAGACAGACAGAAGCTTTACTGATTGTATTTTTGGCGTCAGTATCGATCACTGATCGCCTGATCGTTATTTTGGAAATATATTTCATGTACAGAATTGACCTCTCTACAGATTTATTATAAGTCGCACTATTCCTGGAAAAAGGAAGTAAGTGATTTTCACCAACTTTTCAGGAGCTTAAAAAAACTGTCCTATATTTTTTTTATAAGTTCTAGAAAAAAGTTTCAAAGAGAAAATCGTAGGTCACAGTTGCCTTCAACTACGCGTGTTATTTAATTTAGGAACGGCTTGATGTACTTCGAGATATTCTAAAAAAATACGGTTACATCGGTATTCCACAAAACATAAAGAATATTTGCAGGAGTAACTACAATTACTGCTTTTTTGTTATGTGTTTTGAAATATATGAACTAATTTATCTCTACTTACGGCTTTATACTCTCCTATTTTTAATTATAATCTAGAGTTGTAAGTATAATCACGCTGTTATTTAACGGAAAATCCTTTTTTGTACATAGAGTTACGTATTTCCAGGGAGCCATTTATTTTAGAATAGTTAGTGTATTTAAAAATATAGCTTTTATTATGCGGAAAGTAACTGAATATTCAATTTGTATCATGTAATACCTATTTCTTACAGTAAATAGTCTATTATGTGCGTGTATTTAAGTCAAAACTATAAATATAGGGACAAAATTTATTTAGAGGAAATGAAAATAAACAGGTTTATTATTCAGTTTTTATTATTTTTAAAGAAATGTTTATTGCATCCATAATCAGCTTAATCAAGAATAGTGATATTTTTATTAACCTTCATTATCCTCAACTTTGGAATCGGACTCGGTGGCAGCAGATGGAGTACTTAAACTCTTATTAAACGTATGGTAGTGTGGAGGTATGTAATTATATTTACATAGACTCATCAAGTCTTTGTATAATTTTTCAGGTATCGGTAGCGGCGCATCGTATAATTGCACTAATGCCTGATGTGTTTCAAAAGGCTCGCTGCATGCAGCTCTTTTTTTTCTCATGACTCTTCCGCTTCTATTTGTGTCTACAATTATTGGTGTCTCATCATCGAATGCATATTTTATTTGCAATTTCCCCGGACATTGAGGATCTGCCGAGATCTCTTTAACTTTACTCCAACTCACTTTATTTCCGAAGTTATCTTTTTCCCAGTTTTTATTGTTGGCTACAAGCTTTTTGAAAACGAAAAAAATGTCTTAAGTCATTTCTTTGACGTTGTATTTTTCCCCTTGTACTTTTTTCATTTCGAATGATTGCATATATTTCTTCTGGAATATAGACTACGTGCATCGAGCCACCTTCATTTTGAGTTTGACCTTCCTGTAAAAATGTGTGCGTAATTTTTATACTTAATGCTTTAGATGCATGAATATACAGTGCAATCAATCAAATCAAATCAAAAATCATTTATTTCAAGTAGGCTCAGTTTACAAGCACTTTTGACACGTCAGTTGACTATTTGTAAAGATTCTACCACCGGTTCGGAAGGCAGGTTCTGCTGAGAAGATACCGGCAAGAAACTCAACAGGTGCTCTTTTGAAATGAAAAAGTCATACAGTATTATAATTTACAATTGATAACAATTACAATTTCTTATAGTTTTACTTCCTGTGTGAAGGTGGAAGCTGATCCAACGGCCTCCAAGCATCTTTATCATTAAGGAACTCATCAATGTTGTAGTAACCTCGACTAAGTAAATGTTTTTTAACACATTGCTTAAAGCTATGCATTGGCAGGTCCATCACAGTCTTGGGAATCTTGTTATAGAAGAGTACACCCAAACCTACAAAAGATTTTTTGACTCTTTGTAGACGATATGCAGAAATAACTAACTTATGCCCGTGTCTAGTAAGACGTGGGTTTAAATCTCCTTTTCGTTTGTACAAATTAATATTTGTGTGTGTGCAAAAACAAACCGATTACGATTTTGTCCAGTGCACTTATCCGAATAAAAAGAAATTACTTTGATTCCTTTCGCAGCTTCACCTTGTAGATAACACCATAGACAGCTGGCTATTTCATTGGCACCTCTTTTTGCTATTTGGGCATGCCAAACATAACAATGACTACTTTTTGTTTATATGTTATATACTGTGTAATTAAACACTGGGTACATGCGTTTATAATGGAAAACTCCAACCTCTGATTGCGGTAAGTTTAATGCTTTTTTCAAATCAAAACAAGTCACAGCGTTTTCTTTAGGAACTAATTAGGAAATAATTCTACTTTTTCTTGGTTTTTAATTTTTCTTATAAGCTCCTTATTTTTTATGTGCTTTTCATATTCTTCTTTTAACTGTTCAGTTTTTTCAGAATCAGCCTGGTCGTATAAGCTGCAAGTTTCGCACAAATAATTTTTTGGCTGGAAGAAGCCAATATTAAATTTTGTAGTTAATAATAGTACCATCTCTCGGATGCTGGAGTAACATCTGCGATCGAGGTTTGTTCGAGCCTACTAGAGCAACACGTGTTGGTTTCCCTTTAACGTATTTTAAAATACAATCCCACTGACGCTCATGATTAGCTAACTGCCAGTAGCTTTCGAATGCAAGTTTTCTTTCTGATTGATAAATTTTTTCGGTGCACTTTTTTTTACATGTACATGGATCATCTATTTATTTTCTTTCGTTCTATTTCTTTTTAAGCAGATTTAGAATGGTAACGTTTTCCAGAATTTTTCAAAAGTTTATTTTTGTTTACTTGCCACAAACTTTCATCTCTAACTCTTTTAGGACTCTTTTGTGACTTTTTGTTAATGTCTCATTGTCTTAAAAAATATTTTCATCATTAAGATACACCGTGAACTGTGATGCGATAAAGTTAATCTTTGTGGATTGTGCTGAATCCTCATTGGAATTCGATGATGACGGTATTAGAAGATTTTGATTCAAAGGTTATATGTTTTCGCAGTAAAGGGAACTCCTTTCAGTGACATCAAACATACTATTATCATTTTCAATATGATCAACATTAATGTGGCAACTATTGTATATTGTAGAAGTTGACGCTACAATATGAAATTTCTCATAATATGTGGTGTCTTTTTTCCGGAGGTAATATTTATTTCGCTTGGAGGTCAAACAAATAATCTGTTTTTTTTTCGATTCATCTACAACAGCTGTATACTCATTCAGTTTAGTTAGTAGTTTTCTTTAGGTTGACATTGTACAGTTCTTAAAATCTCTTTGAATGAATCAGGGGTAGTTATCTTTGTAATAGCAAGACGTGATGAGTGCGGTGTAGACATAATGACATCAACAGATGATTTTGGACTACCTGCTTCAGGATCTCCACTTATTGGAGGCTTTAATCATCGCATCAGTCAGCATCGCTTTTAGTGCAAATATTTGACCACATATTACTTTCAATATTTTGAGTATATTGAAAATTTGGCTTCTTACGTTTTCTGTGTCTTTTATGTGCATTTTCAGCAGAGATATTTTCACCAGAATCGAATGAATCAGTTTCAGGAATATACACTGAAACATCTGGTGAAAATGGCTCCTCTAATTCTTCGTAACTGTTATCTAATAATCGTACTAAACTAACCGACGAGCGAGAGCGAGCCGCGAGTGGTGTAGGTACTACTGTTGCGTGCCTTGTATTGTTAGATGCAATACATCGAATAAGTATTTTTTTCTATATACGACACTAAAATAGTTTATTTTTTTACTTCATTTTAACTACACGAACACATTCTTAATTTTTTTAAAGCATAAATTCATAATTACCCAAAATAAGATATGAAATGTTTCGTGTAATAAAGAAATAACTGAAACTACACTTTACGCATTGTGAAGTTTTGCCGGGTGGAAAGTATGTAACAATAATCACACATAAACTATCAGCTAAATTTTTCGTAGAAGAAATAAGTAATTAGAATTACACAATAGTCCAAGATTGTAAAATATAGGAACAAGTATTTAAGTTTATTTGCGTTAAACATTTTCTTGTAAATCTTCTTTTAAAATTTACGTAAACATAATTATGACTTTAAGAACGGTATAATTGTAAAGCGAATAAATGTAAATATACATACCTCTATTTTATGCTGGAATTTTATGTTTTCTAAAGTCGTAAAATTTTAGTATTTTTGCATTTATTCCGTCATTTTTGTCGATAGCTTCACGATATTTTGACAGAAGGTGTAAACCATTATGCTCGCTTTATTTACGTAATAAAACATTTTTGACGCAAGTTTAGTTACGTCTTTTTTACAGGGGTAGTGCGAAGTATAGATATTAAATATGATATGAGTCAACTGCCCTATTACGAAGTCGCTTCCGCTAGTTATTAATAAAAGGGCGAACTTGATATAGTGATTAATTTACTTAATTTCATTTGGCTTTGAACTAAATGCTAACCAAGTGTCGACATACGCACATACGTTGCATCAGGCTACCGTCCATGCGTGACCATGCGTTCTATACGAGTGTGAGGAATGTGTGTTTAGTAGTACATTCATTGAATATCGATATATTCAAGAGCCGTGATAGCCCAGTGGATACGATCTCTGCCTCCGATTCCAGAGGGTGCGGGTTCCAACTTTTCAGCTGTGTGCATTTTAAGAAATTAAATATCACGTGTCTCTAACGGTGAAGGAAAAATCGTGAGGAAACCTGCATACCAGAGAATTTTCGTAATTATCTGTGTGTGTGAAGTTTGCCAATCCGCATTAGGCTAGCATGGTGGACTGCTGGTCTAACCCCTCTCATTCTGAGAGGGAATTCGACCTCAGCAGTGAGCCGATTATGGGTTGATCAAATCAAAGTATTCAGTCAATCTAATTAACAAGCTTACAATAAAAGTTTGCATACATTTAAATCTATACTAATATTATAAATTTGAAAAATTCATTTGTTTCCGTCCGATTAAAAAAAATCTTTCAGTGTTAGAAAACCTATTTATCGTGAAAGGCTATAAGCTATATTTTATCACGCCGATGGTAAGTGATGATGAAATCTAAGATGCAAGCGGGCTAACTTGTTAGGAGGAGGATGAAAATAAACGGTTAAAATTTCGCAAAAGTCTTGTATGACGGAATTGCTTTCTTTAAAAAGTCTAAAAAAAAGTCCGCGACAGTTCCCGCGGGATTTGTGAAAAACTTAAATCCACGCGAAGTCGCGGGCGACCGCTAGTATATAGGTACATATCACGAAATTTCAAAAACCGTTTGAGGTATAAAGATGAAATTTGGCAGGGAGGTAGTTTATAACTACTCCGCTAGAAACTATAGGTTTACTAAGAACGAATTTTGCGTCAGGGCCGGATTAAGGAAGTCTACGGGTGGATGAAGTCCCTCGCCAACTCATCATTCACTCCATTTAATGCAATTTCAACATTTTTCTTGTAATATGACATCATCCCTCCGCATTACATTTACTTTTTACTCATCAATTTTTCTGTCACTGGCGCCACTTTCAGACTTCCTCTTATATACTCATTCCTTATTTTATCCATTATTGTCACACCAGACATTCATCTCAACATACGCATTTTGTTCGCGTGCATTTTCCTACTATCCGTCCCTTTCACCGATTTCTGATCCATACAGCGCGACAGGTCTTACCACCGTTTTGTACATTTTACCCTTAAGTCTAAGGCATTCGAGGGTCACATAGTACACCTGAGATCTGTCGCTATGTCATCCATTCCGCATTCATTCTATTTTTCACGTCTTGGTCTACATTGTCGTCCACGTTATGTATGCACAATTTATTATAATTATTTATCAGCGAATGGTTCTATACGGACATTGGACAAGCCTACCTTCTTATAGGTGAGAAGATATAGGTGCCTAGACCTCCTGAGCTCTAGCTTAGATCTTCTAAGCTCTGAATACCTTTTTACATGAGAAAGAAGGCCTAAACCCTGCAGTGGCCCATCAAAAATACGAGTAGGTATAGGCTGTACATTTTTGCATCTATGAATGTATAGCCTACCTATTTCACTCCACTGATTGTGGGAACTAGTTACACCATAAACTCACGAACTCATAGACAAGGACATGACATGACCGTCAATACATAAATCAAAGTAATGAAAAAAAGGATTACCAAAATCGGCCTACATACATATCGGAATCAACGGAAATGACAACACGTATAAGTAAATTTCAATCGAACTGCTTTAAGTATGATTTGACACGATGTACCTAATGTATAAGTATCGTGACGCAAAAATATGACTCAGGGTGTATTCATATTGAATGGAGAATATCTTGTGCATGAAGAAGATATACTGTTGCATTTAAATAGTTTATTAATTCGTATATTTGTTGCTAATAAATGAGTAGGTATGCATTTGGATAAAGCACACAGACACGTGTTACGCATATATCGGGGAACCGACTATACTCCACTTCTGATATCGGCGGAGCCGTACTAAATACTACTTCTGATAACGGAGAAGCCGTAGCCTCCGGGCAGGTTCTAAGCTTTATGTGTCAAGGATGGCAAGATACACAAAGTAACACTATCGGTCATTATTGGAACGACCATTTAACTAGCTAATACAGTTCTACCCTCTATATTGATCAAGTACAGCGTTGTTACCATCACATATAAACCAGGGTTATCTATGATAGAGCAAGGAGTCAGCCACCAGCTGATGTCAGACTTGTAACTGATCCAGTTGGGTTGAAGGGCCCTTTTACAGATATCTAATATTCCCCCATTCTCAGCTGGTGTTGGCTCCCAGCCAATTAACTAACAATGCAATGGCCTAACTTCTATTAACTCACCTACTGAAGTTCGGAAACACTATCACTATCTTAACACAGCACCATTACTATTTAACAAATGGAAGACGAGTATCCATTCCAAGAATTTGATTACACTAAACTACTCGACCACCAGGCCACAGAGTGGCAAAGCACCTCTATTCCGTAAAACGTACCGCCTAGGCGCCATTTTAACGCAATACAATTGGACGAGTGTCACGTAATCAATCTTTCACAGTCTTATTTATTTAAACAGTAAATAATTAAATCCCAATTCCATGAAACCTGATTCTAATATTATCACAATAATTAACGTAGATTTTGCTAACTGTTCAAATAACTCACTCGGCGACACATACATATGAGTACTTAAATGATTCTCATGAAATTGTGCACACATGTTGTCAGATAAAAGAAAATAGGGTAGGTACTTATTATTCAGACTAGAAAAAAAACATAGGTATATGTATACAGAGGCGATGGCTAGTATACTTAAGTGATAATGAAGAGAGAAAGTTTAAGAAAATTCTTTTTTTTGTTTTTTACAAGTTAGCCCGTGACTATACAATACAGTCATAGTGATAAATTGATTACGAAAAATACCTATACTATACAACGTATCATTTAGAAACTGAGTGTGACATAGCATTTTCTAAGTCCTATCATAGTCTTCAAAAGAAAAAATATTCGGAAGGTACCCAAAAAAAAAAAAACATTGTTCTAAGTTTTATTTTACGATTTTCTCAGCGTGCTACATTTTTTGTATAAATAGTCTCTGAGCTAAACCGCGGTCAGACAGACAGAAGGACTATAAGACTGTTTGTATTGTTGACTACGGAACCCTAAAACACTACAAACTAAAAATTCAATAATATAGGTTTTATAAATTAAAATAAATAAATAATTTTTATTTGTGTTTTATTACTATTTTATTTTTATATCAACATTGTTAAAAATTAAAAAAAAGGACTAATAAATAAATGAGAGAATATAATAGGTTAAGTTTATGATTTGAGAGGGTAGATAAAATGTATTACAGTCTATGTGAAGAGACCTCGATACAAATCACGAAATTGCAATATATAGAGTTACGGCCGAATGCGTTTCAAACCTTAGTTATTCGTATTCTAGTACAATGTTCATAGTCGAGACGAAGGGTCCGGAAAATTACGGAAAATTGTGAAAAGTGAATAATATATTTTTTAAGGAAATCCTGTGTTAACCATCAATGAAAAAGAAAATTACTGGTTTACTGTTTTATATGAATGATATTCAGGTAAGTGTGGAATTGGGTATTTATTATTTAGAAAAAAATAACTTCTTGGGAGTCCACTAATCATTTTACAAAAATATAACTCAAAACATGAACGATTTATATTTAAAAAAAAAAATATTTTCGCAATAAAAGTATCATGTAACCGTCATCATTATCAACCCAAATTCGGCTCACTGCTGAGCTCGAGTCTCGTCTCACAATGAGAGGGGTTAGGCCAATAATCTACCACGCTGGCCCAATGCGGATTGGCAGACCTCACACACGCAGAGAATTCAGAAAATTTTCTGGTATGCAGGTTTCCTCACGATGTTTTGTCCTTTACCGTTTGAGACGCGTGGTATTTAATTTCCTAAAATGCAAACAACTGAAAAGTTGGAGGTGCATGTCCCGGACCGGATACGAACCCACACCCTCCGGAATCGGAGTCAAAGGTCATATACACTGGGCTATCACGGCTACACTGAGATATCACGGCTAGTGCCAAGTTTCATTAGTAGTTTTAGTAGTTTCAGCGTGATGCCAGGTCAACAAAAAGACTGACAGACAGACAGACAGACAAAAAATTCAAATAAAATATTTTTGGCTTCAGTATCGATTAATTTTCAAAATATCTTCAATGTACAGAACTGGACCAGTTACAGTTTTATTATAAGTATAGATAGATATCGTAGATAGATATAGATAGGTATTTTAATTGTGACTTTAACTGTTTGAACCGATAGACATGCTGGCAGTGGTGTTTATAATCGTGACGTGCGCTGTTTGGGCGTGGTGGGCGAGAAACTCCAACAAAAACGAGCCCCCAGCCATCCCTGGTGGGTTGCCCATCATTGGGCACGCGCATCTGTTAATTGGAGATAGTATACGTGAGTATTTATATATTAAAAAAATAACGTTTTAATGTTCCGAATCGAAGGCAGAGTTCATGTCATAATTGATAAATTCAGTTAGCACCCATAACACCGGCTACTTACTTTCGGTCTAAGTACTTAGTGATGTGTGTATGTATGTATGCTTAAATGTATGTAATTATTTCAATAAACAATATGGAACGAGCTATTCGAGTATCTCTGCGTGATCGAATCAGAAATGAGGAGATCCGCAGAAGAACCAAAGTCACCGACATAGCTCAAGGAGTTGCGAAGCTGAAGTGGCAATGGGCGGGGCACATAGTTCGAATAGCCGATGGACGTTGGGGTCCCAAAGTGCTGGAATGGCGACCCCCCACCAGATGGACTGACGACATCAAGCGAGTCGCAGACATTCGCTGGATGCAGGTGGCTCAGTATCGTGATGTTTGGAAGTCCCTACAAAAGGCCTATGTCCTGCAGTGGACGTCCATCGGCTGATATGATGATGATGATGATTTAAAAAAAATGGGCTCTCCGAAGCACAGGTGTAACTTCATGAACATCTTATCAATATACTGCTACTACAGTAGAACTACTGATAATAGCGTGGGAGTGGGACGAATAATATTCTGGCTCTGAATTCAAACCCACTACCTCAAGTGCAGTGGTAAGCCTATTTATAGCCACTTAGCCCCCTTTTGCACGAGCGTTCAAATAAGTATACTATCCAAGTTCCAACACAGCTAGAAAATAAGGGTCGCGTTTTTAAAACGCTGACGTGAAACTTGGGAATGCATTTGTTCTATTTGAACGCTTTTTTATCGTCTGTTAAAAATGCTCTCGTGCAAATGAGGGCTAACACATGTAAATATATAAGTAAATAGAACTTACTGATTTACTGTATCTTACAGAATTATGGAATACAGTGAAGGAGCTATCCTACGAGAGTTTGAAAGCTGGCGGGGCCATAGCAGCGTCCATAGGGCCTCGGACGATTTACGGTAAGACATCATTTAGTTAATAAACTATATGGATTCCTTGTTGACTACGGAACACTGAAATTCCTTTTAACTTGGACTTATTATATGTCACCGTGATAGCCCCTACCTCCGATTCTGGAGGGTGTGGTTTAGAATCCGGTCCGGGGCTTTAAATATAAAAAATTAACAATCACGTGTCGCAAACGGTGAAGGAAAACATCGTGAGGAAACCTGCATACCAGGGAATTTTCTCAATTCTCTGCGTGTGTGAAGTCTGCCAATCCGCATTGGGCCAGTGCTGGATATACCTACGGATTCGTCTTCAACGACAACGTTTTCTTAAAAGCAGCGCAATTGAACCTTTTTCGTTCGAGATACTACATGCATGGGTTAAAAAAAGTAGCAGCCATGACCACAAGTGTCGACCACCGGCCACAAGTGGCTGGCGCGCGCTTCAGCTACTTTTGTGGTCTCTTCTTGCTTCTTGTGGCGGCGTTTGTGGCTGTCGCGCGTGGCGTGTGCGGCGACACTTAAAGTTGACTACATTTTCTTATTTTGTAGTTGTGACGGACCCGGACGACTATCTGACCGTCGCTAACACGTGTTTACAAAAAGACAACTTTTACGAATTCGCCAAACCGTGGCTAGGGGAAGGACTAGTCACTGGTGACTGTAAGTAGAATTTATTTCTTTATTAAAAAAATATCATTTATTTGTATACGTTTTTTATATTTATCTATACTAATATTATAAAGCTGAAGAGTGTGTTTGTTTGATTGGACGCGCTAATCTCAGGAACTACTGGTCCGATTTGAAAAATTCTTTCAGTGTTAGATAGCCCATTTATCGTGGAAGGCTATATACTATATATTATCCCCATATTCCTACGGGAACGGGAACCACGCGAGTGAAACCGCGCGGTGTCAGCTAGTTTTGTATAATTCAGTCAAATTCTCTCTTGAAAAAGACGAGGTGAACTCGCATGATGACGTAATGTAGTTATCTCTTTTCAGTTCATTACGCTTATGCTGCAGAAAAACCCGACTGGTTTTTGTTTTTATAATAATACTAGCGAACGCCCGCGACTTTGTCCGCGTGGAATTCAGTTTTTCATAAATCCTACGGAAACCATGGATTTATCCGGGATGAAAAGTAGTGTTTGTAGTCCTATGAGTTAATCCAGAGTGAAATCTATTTCCATTCCAAATTTCAGCCAAATCGCTTCAGTAGCCGCAGCGTAAAGGAACAAACATACACACACACACTTACACACAAACTTTCGCCTTTATAACATTAGTGTGATACCCGAGCGAAGCCGGAGCGGGCCGCTATGTTTTTATATACAACGTTCACAGTTTTTCTGTAGTGTATTTAGTATCAGCATTGCACCTGTACGAAGCCGGGGCGGATCGCTAGTTATACTTATAGACCTTCCTCTTCAATCACTCTATCTATTAAAAAAACCGCATCAAAATCCGTAGCGTAGTTTCAAAGATTCAAGCATATATAGGAACATAGGGATATAGGGACAAAGAAAGCGACTTTGTTTTTTAATATGTAATTTTAATATTTAAATAATAGTATTCATATAAACATGCACTTTTTTCCTCCCTGATCTTTTAATTTAACTTATTAATCCAAATTACGCTTGTATGTGTATGTTTATTTATTATTATTTTTGAATTATTTTGTTTATTTATTTTTCTTTTGTCTTCCCTTAGATGCCGTCTTGTTTTTATGTTTTGCAGGTTTTCATGTATGTATGTATGTATGTATGTATGTATGTATGTGTGTATGTATGTATGTATGTATGTATGTATGTATGTATGTATGTATATATGTATGTCTTTGTATATATGTATGATGTAGTTAAGTATAGTCTATGTATTATTATTATGTATTATCGCTTAATATTTATGTATTTAAATTACTTAACTTTTCTTATTTTTTGTGTGCGTATATCCGAATCGGTGCTTACGTTTTTTTTTTTCTCTTCCACAGTGGTTGTCTGGAAGAGATCGCTCTTTAGCGATAAGACCGCCATTTGTACATTAGTTTCTAAGTGTTATTATAAGTTATTGTTTATTTTTGTTTTAATGTACAATAAAGTATATTTCTTCTTCTTCTTCTTCTTCATTATTTAAATATTAATATTAAGAAATTAAATATCACGTGTCTCAATCGGTGAAGGAAAAACATCGTGAGGAAACCTGCTTACCAGCGAATTATCTTATTTCTCTGCGTGTGTGAAGTCTGCCAATCCGCATTGGGCCAGCGTGGTGGACTATTGGCCTAACCCCTCTCATTATGAGAGGAGACTCGAGCTCAGCAGTGAGCCGAATATGGGTTATTCATTATTAATAATTTATTTTAGTACCGATATGGAAGGTGCATCGAAGGCTACTGAACCCAGCGTTCAGCCAGGTAGTTCTGGACGGTTTCTTGGGCGTGTTCAACGGCCAGTCTCGGCGCCTCGTCAGAGATCTGGAGGCTGAAGTGGGCAAAGGACCGTTTGACCACTGGGTGTACACCCGCCATAATGCTCTGGAAACTATATGCTGTACGTATTTATTACATTATTCCTGCATTATTTAATTCTTTGACTTATTCAACTGTGGTTTGTGTTGTATCATGGTTAGGTTTAATTTAAATATGTATTTTGTAGAATAATCCATCTATACTAATAATAAATCTGTAGAAAGGTTAATTCTGTACATGAAATATATTTCCAAAATAACTATCAGGGGTGATGATTAGTACTCGATACTGATGCCAAAAATGCAATCAGTAAAATTTTTGTTTGTATGTTCGTTATAGAAACAAAAATTACTCGACGGATTTTAACGAAACTTGGTACAATTATTCTTCATACTCCTGGGCAGGTTATAGTATATTTTTCATAACGCTGCGATCAATAGGAGCAGAGCAGTGAAGAGAAATGTTGGGACAACGGGAGAAGTTACTACATTTTTACAGCGATACTACTGTAAGTGCTGGATTAAAGAGGTCTAAGGGCGGACGAAGTCGCGGGCGTCCGCTAGTCTATACTAATATTATAAAGTTCGTTTTTATTTATTCGTTACAAGTTAGCGCTTGACTACAATTTCGCCTGAATAGTAAGTAATGATGCAGTCTTGCGGTAGCGGGCTAACTTGTTAAATCCACACCCCTTTCGGTTTCTACACGACGTCGTACCGGAACGCTAAATAGCTTGGTGGTACGTCTATGCCGGTAGGGTGGTAACTAGCCACTGCCGAAGCCTCCCACCAGCCAAATTTCGTTGTATTGTAGTGTATAATCTATGTATTTACTTAACCGATATTACACTTTCAAAAAGTTTCTTAGTTTTACTTCTTAGATACTAAACTATCGTGTATAAGCACTAAAACACAGTTGTTTTGAAATCACAGACAAACACGTCATCAATTTTATGTATATGTATTGAACTTTGGGAACTTTAGGTCCCGCGGACGTTTGTCAGTACATGTAAACTGGGATGATTCTTTCCGACGAACTTTCAGGTGATGAAGTTAAATATATGAATTTAATTTCAGTAACTGCACTGGGGGTGGACTTCACAGACAAGAGCGTGCTGAACAGCGAGTACGTGAATGCAGCGGAACAGATGTTCAACATCCTGGTGGACAGGTTCCAGAGGTTCTGGCTGCACAGCCACTGGCTCTACAGCTGGTCTGGCTTGCGGACGAAACAGGACCAGTGTCTGAAGATCTTGCACAACATGTCAAACACTGTACGTAGTTGTTTTTTTAATTTGATGATCACTAATGAAAAAAAATCGGTAGGGCAGTAATTAGCCACGGCCGAAGCCTCCCACCAGACAGACCTGGACAAATTAAGAAAATCTTAATCTGCCCAGCCGGGGATCGAACCCAGGACCTCCGTCTTGTAAATCCACCGCGCATACCACTGCGCCACGGAGGTCGTCAAAACTGTTTTTTATTTAAGTATTTCTTGTAAAAAAAGTTGGCAACCCTAGAGCGAGAGAACGACGCATCTTTATTCGAGTATGCAGCCGGCTCCATCGAATTATAAGACGTAGTCACGTCAAAAATATGTTTGTATCGGCGTATTTGTAATAGTCTAGGGTATTTCTTCTTCTTTTAGGAGATGTGATTTATTTCAAAACTGTTTCTGAAAGAACCATATGAAAGGACACTGTCTGAAATTTGGTTTGAAATAGTACATCACCGTGTTAGCACTGCCTTTAAACATATGAGCAGATAGACCATAATAAAATTAAATGATGTAATATTTTGCTTTTAAGTTCATTAGGTACGTTTTTAGTTTTTTTCTTTATCTTTGTCCTTTGCGAGGCTATCTAGGAAAATTAGAGATATTCCGAACGCCCAAGATCTAAATAAAATTCTTATGGGTTAATAGAATAAGACACTTCATTGTTATTATCATTCAGATGTCGTAACTTATTCTTTATTTTTTTATTAAACATTAATTAAACGAACAGGTCTTACAAAAGAGAAAAGCAGACTATTTGAGAAACAGAGATTGCAAGGATGTTGAACAGAAGACAAAAGGTATTTATTATAACAACATATTCACATGGATATTGGTACCTAATATAATAATAATTGCAGTTACCGTCGATTCCAAAAAACAAAATGTCCTCGTGTTGATTGATGCTTTCTCCGTTCTCGTTTTAACAAGTCAGGGTTCTTTAAAGAAGAGAACTTAGAAAACTTGGGCAAGACAACCTAGGCAAGAAACCTTCTTGCTTAGGTTCTTGCTATTATTGCTATTACTAGCTGACGCCGCGCGGTTTTACCCGCGTGGTTCCCGTTCCCGTAGGAATATATAGATAATACGAGAGCCTGTAGCCTTCCTCGATTAATGGGCTATCTAACAAAGAAAGAATTTCTCAAATCGGTTCAGTAGTTCCTGAGATTAGCGCTTTCAATCAAACAAACTCTTCAGCGTTATAATTTTAGTATAGATAAATATTATATGTCGGTCTTAATAAACAAAACCAAAACATTTTGACGAATGATATTTAATAAATTGTTTTGATTTTTCCATGGACCTCGGAACTTCTTTTTATCAACTTCTTTCTCATGCTTTTTAGGTCTAAAATTCAAGCCTTTTATGGATCTCCTTCTGGAACTGGCGATAGAGAAGGGTGCCTTCAACGACCGGGAGATCAGAGAACACGTGGACACGATGATAGTAGGTGGTCACGACACCTCAGCCAGCGTGCTCATGTACACCATGCTCATGATCGGGTCCTATCCTCAAGTACAAGAGAAAATTTTCGAAGAGTAAGTGAAGATGAAAGTTACGATTACCTCCAAGACTTTTTTATTCTTAACAAGTTAGCTCTTAACTGCAATCTCATTAGATTGTAAGTGATGATGCAATCTAAGATGAAAGCGAGCTTGTTAGGAGTTGGATGAAAAGGAAATGGTCCAAAATTGTTTGGAGTCCAGGATCAGTCATTGTACCCTGGCAGAAATAAAAGAAAATATATTTTTTTAACTATTTTTGATTATACAAATCTACGAATTTACTTTAGTTGTTTCAAAATAATGTTCATTCTCTCTCAAGAAATGCAACACTATTAAGGGTAATAATGGCGGATTGATGACGTTTTCAATGAAGTAGTCGATTTGACGTTTGCTGTCAATTGTCATGTCATAGTTGTTTTATGGGCACCATCTTGATATTACTCAAAAACTTGGATTTAAATTTTATTTATTTCTTTTTATTTAGTTAGACTTATGCACTCATTTAGATTGTAATAAAATCCTTGTATTTTTTACTTTTTAATGATACGGAGTACAAGAGTGGACCTGAAATGGACCATCTCCTTTTCTCTTTCGGTTTCTATACGACATCGTAACTGAACACTAAATCGCTTGGCGGCACATCTTTTACCGGTGAGATGGTAAGCCACGGTCAAAGCCTCCCACCAGTCAGACCGATTAAGAAAACCTCAATCGGCCCAGCCGGGAATCGAACCCACGACCTCCGTCTTGTAAATCACTGTACCACAGAGGCGTCATTGCTGGCAAAGACGTACCGCCAAGATTTAGCGTTGGTATGATGTCGTGTAGAAACTGAAAGGGGTGTGAATTTTCATCCTTCTCGTAACAAGTTAGCTTGCCTCCATTTTAGATTTCATCATCCCTTACCATCAGGTGAGATTGTAGTCAAAAGATAACTTGGAAAAAATTAAAAAAAACCAGAGACCCGGACTTAAAAAATAAAAAAAAAACAAGTAGGTAATTTTTAAATAATATTTTTGTTACTAAAGGCTGAACAGCGTGTTCGGAGATGAGGACAGGGATGTGACGAAGCAGGACCTGTCCCAGCTGGTGTACCTGGAGGCTGTGCTGAAGGAGACCATGCGAATCTACCCCATCGTACCCGTCACCGCGAGACGCCTTGACAGAGATGTCAAGCTACGTATGACTCAGTTTTCTATAATCACTATTACAACCCCGCGATTTCACCTGCATAGCTCCATTTCCTGTGGGAATACAGGGATAAAATGTAGTCTATGACACTCATAAATAACGTGGCTGTGTACTGGTGTATGAATTTTCAAAATCTATTAAATTTTTTTTATCGTAATTAGATGAAAATTCATACAGTTTTAGCCTCCTTACATTAAATGTGACATTTTTCAATACATGAACTATAAACATAAACGCACAAATAACAAAGATATTAGTAATTTTGTTTGAACGCCCATGCAAACCTAACGATCAGCGAGCCAACGACGTCACTAAATCGTACCATTTTGTATAGAGCGTTTTTCGGGGATCCGCGGCAGCGCCGCAAATCTGACCCTTTAAATCCCTGTAGCTCCGAAAGTAATGATCGCAGATACCCTATTACTTTTACAAAATTGCTTTGCTATTAGTATACTCTTAATTTGTATACAATTTAAAAAACTGTCATCATCCCTATTGCATCGGTACGAAAGAGAGTGACAACTCCGCCGCTATTGGACGACGTCTTGTCTATTTTCTCTTCACTCAGTCGCATGTTAGCGTAACTGATGGTAAGTGGAAATCCTATAAATAAAGCAATACTTACCTTGCAGATCATACAGAAACCTAGAAAGTGCCTCTCTGTCTCCCTCAACTTGGGGGAATATTATGCCCTAAGATCCGCTATTAGAAACATATACCCTCACCTGTTATTTATTAGCAATGGTACCCGTTCCCGTGGGAATACGGGGATAAAATATCGCCTATAGCACTCGAGGATAGTGTAGCTTTCCAACAGTGAAAGAATTTTTATAGGTTAAGTAGTTGCAGAGACTATTCAAAACATACAAATAAACAATCAAATTTTTCCTCTTTGTAATATTAGTATAAATGAGAAATAAATGATAGATTATATTCACAGTGGCACATTGCAAATAGGTTGCCTAGTTAAATTGCGGTCATAATGTTAATGGACTGGTTACGTGTTATGTTACAGGAAACTACACTCTAACGAGAGGGCGGACGTGTTTCATGTTTGTGTATGGGGTCCACAGACACCCCATGTGGGGTCCGGACGCTGAGGAGTTCAAGCCGGAGCGTTGGCTCGACCCCGCAACGTTACCCGAGTGCCCCACCGCGTTCGCTGGCTTTAGTATGGGAAGAAGGATTTGTATAGGTAACTGAAAGATTTATAATAATCAAATAATATTATATATGTTCTCATTTATTTATTTATATGATAGGTCAGATATGGCCTTCGATTTGGCGGGCGTAGGTTTTACGGCCTCCGTGGCGTGAATTTTTCTTATTGAGTTTTTCTTGTGGCTAAGTAGTGATGCGTGTATTGTGTAAATATATTTATTTACTAGCGGACGCCTGCGACTTGCGACCTCTTTAATCCAGCACTTTCAGTAGTATCGCTGTAAAAATAGAGTAACTTCTCCCGTTTTCCCAACATTTCCCTTCACTGCTCTGCTCCTATAGATCGTAGCGTTATGAAAAGTATACTATAACCTGCCCAGGAGTATGAGTCCAGTAGTTTTCTATAACGACCATACATACAGACAGACAGACAAAAATTTTACTGATTGCATTTTTGGCATCAGTATCGATCACTAATCACCCCCTGATAGTTATTTTGGAAATATATTTCATGTGCAGAATTGACCTCTACAGATTCATTATAAGTATAGATTAACATTTCTGTTCTCAGGAAAGTCTTACGCCTACATGTCAATGAAAACGACCCTAGCGCATGTGTTCCGACACTACAAAGTGTCCGGAGACCACACCAAACTCGTCGCCAAGATCGACGTCATGCTGAAGCCGGTCTCGGGACACTACGTCACGATAGAGCGGAGAAAAATGTAATGCGCTGCCGATCATTGTATCCGTAATATACAAACCGTGATAAAATATGTAAAAAAATATAACAAAATAATAATAAATTCTATTCAACTCAATAATAAACTCATATTCATTCAAAAAATCATATTAAATGAGCGAGCTATGCTTGATCGAATCAGAAATGAGCTTTGTCAGTGACTGACATAGCTCAGCGAGTCGCGAAGCTGAAGTGGCCATGGGCAAGGAAGTGTCGATGGACGTTGGGGTTCTATGTGGGTGGGGGGTTGCTATAAAGAGAACTGGAATCTCTTTGAGGGACAAAATCCGGAACGAAGTGATTCGACAAAGAACGAAAGCAACCGACGTAGTTCTCAGAGCTAGTACATTGAAGTGGCAGTGCGCTGGTCATGTCTGTCGACGACGACGACTAATGGTCGTTGGAGTCGTAAGGTCCTTGAGCGGAGGGTGAGGCACCCCCCCACTTCAGTGGTGGAGGATCTCCTTCAGGTGGCTGGCATCGATTGGATGCAAAAAGCCAAAGATAGGGCTGGCGCTGCTTAAAATAGGCCTAGGTCCAGCAGTGGATATATAGTGGCTGATGATAATGTGGCAAGTTTTATTTATCAAACAAGAACTGATTAAAATTAAATAACAACGGGTTTATGATTAAGGACCTGGGTATTATGAAAATTGTCCAAATAAATCACTTTATCTGTAAAATAATTATTTAGGTATATGTATTTTGTTCTACAATAAACAAGGAAACTATTATAATATAATTATGAATTTGTTTTATTTAAGAGCATATTAACATTTGTCGGTAACCCTGAACTTTGGGATATAAACTGATATATTAGGAACTGAGCCTGCGGTGCCGGACCTACCTAATGTTAACTAGACCGAAAATGTACTTTGTTGTTCCATTTAGGCTCGATAGAAACACAACTTATATTATAATACAAATAAATAGGTTTGTCAAAGGAGATGAAATTAAAGTTCTGTCTTAAAGGAACTAAAAAGCCCAAAAAAAAAATTATTATGAAAATAAAAAACCTGACTACTTAAGCGTAATGAACATTTTTAAAAATCATAATTTTTAGCAAATCTCAGGAAACCATGGATTTTTTCGGGATAAAAAGAAGCCTATATATTACACAACAACATCCATATAAACTTCGCGTTTAATATTAGTAGGATAGTATAAAATGATCATTGTCGAATTTGGCTCAACTATAGATATGGATTTAGATTAAACACTATAAAACCAATTATACACTTAGCATTATAGGTAAGTACCTAATAGTATGGAAGCCGAAGAGAGGATGTTTGCAGTTACTCGAGCGCGGCAAATAAACATAGGGGTCCATACCTTGCTCGTTGTTGAATACCTCCACCAAGTATGAGCTCTTAATATTGGTGGGTACGTTTAGGTTTAGGTAAAACCAAAACTTACTAACATCAGAAATACTCAAAACTAGCACGTCAGATTAAAATAAGGTAGGTTAGGTTAGGCTAGGTTAAAATCTAACGATTTGAGTATAATATTAGGGAATGGTAGGTAGGAGGGTAGGTCCAAAGTTACAAAATGCCCTTGTATTTCTGTTCTCGAGCTACATGCGCGATTTTTTTTTATTTCGAAGGAAATAATTGCTAATATTTTCTGACAATTTCAGTTGGTAAGCCGAAGTAATAAAAATTGTTTTAAAGTCTGTAGTTTTTTCCCACCGCTGAAAGCTAAAAGTATATAACCATTTATTCTTCCTATCATCTAATCTACTAAATCTAATCGGTCCCTGTGATGCTTTAGTAACTACAAATTTATCATCCCGGGCTCCCCTACTATAGGCCACTCGTTTTAAACATCTACGCGCTGTTATTTGTAACAGTACATCATCGGAGACAATTCAATGTGTGTGTGCCTTACCTACGGCACACACACATTGAATTGTCTTAAGGGATATTACACAGTAGCAGAGTTCCTTAATGACAAATTATTTTATATTAATAACATGTAAATTTATACTTAATGTTTTGACAATATTACTTTCGTTTAATTTTATTTTATTATGTTTGTTATATGACTTTAATTTATGAAATGACATTATAAATGATTGACAGTTCTAATATTAGTAAATAAAAATTATAATAATGTACTCGGCTTGCACGCCTATGAGGCAGATTGTGTAGGAACATTAAAATGTAACAATATCTGTATATGACCACATTCTGGCAATAAATGATTTATGATTTATGATTTATGATTTACATTAAGTCTAGGCTTGGTTTGTTATGTTAATTGTTTAATAATTAGTATATTTAGTTTTTTAATATACTGTGAATTCCTTAGGTAAGTATCTTAATATATAAATGCAAAAGGTCATTCATTATGATGAAAACAGCTTGTCGTACAAAGTTGAAATTTGGCAGGGAGGTAGTTTGTAGGAAGTAGACGTCCACTACGAACGGATTTTGCGAGAGGGCCGGATTAAGAAGATCTAAGGGCGGACGTAGTCGCGGGCGTCCGCTAGTATGTATATAATAGATATGTCATCATCATTTATCGGCTTACCGTCTAGCTCGAGTCTCCTCTCAGAATGAGACGGGTTAGGCCAATAGTCCACCATGCTGGCCCAATGCGGATTGGCAGACTTCACACACGCAGAGAATTAAGAAAATTCTGAGGTATGCAGGTTTTCTCATGGTTAACTCTCCGCTTGAGACACGTGATATTTAATTTCTTAAATTTCATCTTTTCAATAACAGTATATATGTATATAATAGGTATGTATATGTATACAGGATGGTTGGTAATATTACTCTAGGGTTATATTCTTTAACAAAAGTTAATTCAAAATATTCAAGAAACATGTATTCAGAAATGAATATTTTCGGAGTAAATAACATTTCTTTTGTAAATAGATCTTCAAATGTTTCCTATACACATCCTTATGTTAATGACGTAGCCTGTACCTACGTACGTAGACGTAGATAGATAAAGGAGTGTGTGACATGGTCGGAATTATTTGAATGACTTTGTATGAATACATAAAGACATTTTTTAGTTATAAAAATATTAGTTACGCAGTTCGGTTCCTGTCAGTGGCCTTTGAAGTTATGGGGAATACTCCCCAGCACCCTGTATAAGGAGGGAAGATTTCTTTTTTGTATGTAACGAATAAACTCAATTATAGGGATGATGACAGTTTTTAATTGTATTTAAATTAAGAGTATGCTAATAGTAAAGCAATTTTGTAAAAGTAACAGGGTATCTGCGATCATTACACTCGGAGCTACAGGGATTTAAAGGGTCAGATTTGCGGCGCTGCCGTGGATCACTGAAAAACGTCCCATACATAATGTTACGATTTAATGACGTCGTAGGTAATGTAATGATCTTTAGATTTGTATGGGTGGTCAAACAAGTGCTAAAACTGTTTGAATTTCCATCTAATTACGATAAAAGATTTTTTATAGATTTTGAAATTTTATAATCTTATTTATTTTGCAAATATCCAGTCAATATGTATAAATTAGTTAACATTGATTTTATTTACCTGAATGTATCATAAAAATCAATATATTGAAACCTAGTCATCATCCCCCTTACAAGACCGATTTGAAATAATCTTTCAGTAACAGAAAACTACATTAACAGGGAAAAACCGTCAAAAAACCAGTCAAGTGCGTGTCGGGCCACGCGCTGTGTAGAGTTCCGTAGATTAAATGAGACAAGCTTCTAGTTTTGTGTTAGGGTAGCATAGGAGAGGTACAGGACAAGATTTCAACTTTATACCTCAAATACCTGTTGAAATATGTGTACCAGCGTGAAGACACGTAAGAAGTGACGTCAGAACGTTGCCAGGGCGGCGAGTAGTCAGCGCGCGGTAAGCTTGTGGTGAAGCTTTTCCGTTACGTGTCCGAGGCGTAATAATAACATACGACGTTATCTGGTTAAAGCCGAAAAGGAAAAAGTATCAATATACTTGCTCACGAGATTACCGCCATGTGGAATGTTGAGTCAACTATTATTGTTCCGATAGTTGTTTCAGTCAATGGTCTTATAGCGAAAAGCTTCGACCAACACCTTAAGAAGCTTTCGCTTAACTGTTGGATCAAGAGTCGGATACAGAAGGCACTGATTCTTGAGACGGCGCGTATTGTGAGGAGGTTCCTCACTCCAGAGCCCTGACCACCGGTTGCTTGGGCACTCAAATGTCCCGCAGCGGGAGGGTTGTTTTTTTTTTATACATTTTTAATAATGTTTTGTATTTTATATTTATATTGACATTGTCAAAATTTAAAAGAAGAACAAATAAATAAGTGAGAGAATAATAACAAACGACGTTAAAAGTTATGATTTATGAATTAACCCCCCCCCCCCGTACTGTTCCTGGTTTTTAAAACCTTTTGTTTTATTCTTCACAAGTTAGTCCTTCATTACAATCTCACCTGATGGTAAATGATGATGCAATCTAAGATGGAATCGGGCTAACTTATTAGGAGGAGGATGAAATCCGCACCCCTTTCGGTTTCTACACGACGTCGTACCGGAACGCTAAATCTTTTGGCGGTACGTCATTGTTGGTAGGGTGGTAAGCAGCCACGGTCAAAGCCTCGTACGTGACGTAGTCTTGCGTAGGCATGTAGTAGCGATGCGTGCGGTAAAAAATACTTTAATTGCTAATAAGATACATCATAATATAATACACATATCATTTTAATTACATATATACTTTAAACAATTGTACGCGCTGTAAATGCTCATAAACTATTTTTTTAATTTATGTGAACTGTCTGTCTGTATATTCACGATAAACTCTAAGAATTACTGAACGGATTTTAAGGCGATTTTCACCAATAGACAGATTATATTATAGAAAGGGGTTTTTAACGTTTTCCACCAACGTTTCTCTAAGATGTGGAATGCTCTTCCAGCGTCTGTTTCCTAACAATTTGTGCTCCTTCAAGGCAAGAGTGGTGAATAGGTTCCTTCTAGACGAGCACGCATCATTTTAGAGCTCATCATTGGTTTCCATCAGGCATGACAGTCAAGCGCAAGCTTATCCAGCTTATCTTGGCTTTCATCGTAAACCGTCATAGATACATAAAAATGCATGATAGAAAAAGGGAATGCCCATTCCCGGCCCAGACCTACCCTACCCGCCCGGCAATTTGCTTATATCTAAAAAAATCTTGATAATTCTACTTTAATAATGAAATGAAAAAAAATTACATAATCAAAAAAAGTTTGCTACAACTTTCATGACAATTTTTAATTCTTCTAACTAGCTGACGCCGCGCGGTTTCACCCGTGTAGTTCACGTTCCCGTAGGAATACGGGAACAAATTAGCCTATAGCCTTCCTCGGTAAATGGGCTATCTAACACTGAAAGAATTTTTCAAATCGGACCAGTAGTTCCTGAGATTGGCGCGTTCAATCAAACAAACAAACTCTTCAGCTTTATTATATTAGTATTCATCTCTAATTTGTACACAGGGGACAAGTTAAAATCGTTAACCATACAGCTTGAGTTTTACAATATTTTTTGAAGACTTATGATTGATTTATTGGTTCGTTTTCTTGTTTGTTAAGCTTGTGGGTAATAGAAAAAAATAATGCAAAAGAAATAATAAGCTTCAAATGTATTTTCGCCGCTTTGCAAAATATATTTGCCCTAGAAGAGATATAAAAAATGCATTTTTCTTCAAGAAACATACTTTTATTATGCCAATTATTTTACCAGATCATTTATACATCATATTATCATCTCCAAATACTTATATACCCCCGGGTATACCTGGGTTCTCTGGACCGACGTTGTATGGGCCTTTCTCTTTTATACTTTTACAAAAAAGTCCTCTACCAATTTTATCTTCTAAACATTGTCAAGTACAATGCGTTTAGGAGATTTTCTTGCAGATGAAGTCACGGACATTTCAACGTTTGCCAGTAAAGAAATATTTAAATAAAAAATATATTCAGGGTTACATACCGGAAAGACGAATAAACAAAAAATCCAATTTTAATTAGTTACATATTATGCTTTGATTATTTACCAATTTTTACTTCACTGTTAACATTATGAGTGCAAGATAAGTTTAATTAATTAATTAGTTAGAATAAGTAGATCCGAACGAAAGTCACCGACATAGCTCAACGAGCCGCAAAGCTGAAGTTGCAATGAGTGGGACATTTGTACTCGTAGTTCGAAGAAACGATGAGCGTCGGGGTCCCAAGGTGGAATGTCGACCCCGCAGTGTTGGCAGACCTCCCACTAGGTGGAAGGTCTCAACCATATACCGAAGATATCAAGCAGGTAGCCATTGGATGCAGGCGACTCAAAGTTGTGTTATTCGAAGTCTTTGAATGAGGCCTATGTTCAGCAGTGGACGACCATCGGCTGAAGATGATGATGATGATTTTTTTTTATAAATTCTTTACCCTTGACTACAATCTCACGGGATGGTAAGTGACGATGCAATCTAAGATGGAAGCTAACTTGTTAGGAGTTGGAATAATTGGATGAAAATCCACACACCCTTTCGGTTTCTACGTAAGACGTACCGCCAAACGATTCAGCGTTCCGGTATGTCGTATACCGGAACGCTGAATCGTTTGGCGGTACGTCTTTGCCGGTATGGTGGTAACTAACCACGGCTTAAGCCTCCCACCATCCAGACCTGGACCAATTGAAAAATCTTCAATCGGTAAAGCCACTGTGCATACCACTGCGCCACGGAGGCCGTCAACAATAATGATGATGATGATGATGATGATGATGATGATAATGATGTATGTACGCAGGTCACTATAGAAATGCTAATCTGAATTATTTTTCTTTTTAGAAAAATTAAACAGCTAGATCGAATGGATATCTCTCTAAGTAGGTCCAGTCTGGACCTACATTTAGACTTTATAGATGACTAGCGAACGCTAGTGGCTTCGTCCGCGTGGAATTCAGTTTTTCACAAATCCCGCGGGTACTATGGATTTTTCCGGGATCAAAAGTAGCCTACGTGTTAATCCAGAGTAAAATCTATTTCCATTCCAAAT
This sequence comes from Bicyclus anynana, assembly GCF_947172395.1. NCBI lineage: Eukaryota > Metazoa > Arthropoda > Insecta > Lepidoptera > Nymphalidae > Bicyclus > Bicyclus anynana. The sequence goes on from NC_069106.1 coordinate 10,781,565, forward strand.
TTCAGCCAAATCTCTTCAGAAGCCGCAGCGTAAAAGAGGAACATACTTGCACACTTTCACTTACACACGAACTTTCGACTTTACAATATTAGTGTGAAGTGTGATAGTGTGATGTGATGTGATAGGTACCTTTAACAATTTAGGTATGATAGGGATAAATTAGATCAATGCCACAGAAAACATATGTACAAGTATCAATGCTAAGTGTAATTTATGCTTTTGACTATATTACACAGCCTTTCTTCATGAGTACTGTTTGCCAACAAACAAATTAAAAATGAGGGTATAAATCACTAGTCATTTCACACCTATTAATAATTATAATTAACTTGTTCTTAAATTAATGAAAATAAATTTGATTAATAAGCTTAGAACAATTAGATATGGTTATTATAGTTTTTATAAAATTTTATAAACAATCCATACATAATTTAAAATAAAAAAGTTATGAAATGACATGCGTTTTCTACCTTCATTTCTAATTTATTTGTTGGTAAACTGTCAAACTCATCAAGAAAGGCTGTAGTATGGTCAAAAGCATAAATTACACTTAGCATTGATATTTGTACATATATTTTCTGTGGCATCTAATTTATCCATAGTCAGTTGATAGTCAAATTTTTCCTCAAATCAAACGTGTTTGTCAAAAAATTTTATTGTCTGCAGCTTTGTTTCAACCGTTGCTTAATGAATCGTTTGAAGCATTTGTTAATCATTGCTTGAAAACTTTGACAAACAAGTTTGTCAAGCATATCTGACCGTTATAGGGCTCCTTTTTAAGGCAACGATTTTTAACAAAATATGTTTTTTCTAGCTAGTCCTTGACGGCGATCTCATCTAATGTTAAGTGATGATACAGTTTACCGGTAGCAATAATACATTATATAAAATTAGTTACGACTGGCTGAGCAGGTGGGCCTAGAGTGAGCCATAGTGATGTGCACTCACTGAGCGTAACTGTCGATAACTATTTGCCATCTATACGATGTTTCTATAATAAAACAATTTTTATTTAAACCTTTTTATATCATTTATGCATATCTCTTGTTTTCTATCAGTGAGTAAGCAATGAGATCAAGTGTAACAATTTTGATGCCATAGTGACTAAACTTAAGTAAAAGAGTGTGGTCAACACAATAGATTGCCTTGGAAAGATCACAAAACACACCAACAGCGTTCTTAGAGCTTTCCCATGCTTCATAGAAATGTTTTAAAAGTTTAGCCCCTTCATCAGGTGTATTGCGACCTTTTGTACAACCATACTGTTCAGGATGACATAAGTTATTTAAATTAAAATGACTTAAAACTTAATTTTAAATGATTTTCTCAAAACCTTGCTAAATGTTGGCAATATTGTAATCGGTCTATAATTATTAAAATGTATTATATCTGCTGATTTAAAAATTGGTATCAGTTTGCCATGCTTCATTAAGTTCGGAAACATACCTAAGTCCTCATATTCATTAAAAATAATAGCAAAGTGGGGAGCAATGACGTCAATGATGTTATGTTATTTGTAGTGGTAGGGTAGGGATAGGGTAATGTAGGGGTATGGTAGTGTAGAGTAGGGATAGGGAAAAAGTGCACATAAGTCAAAACGAAACTTGACCGGGTCTGCTAGTTTAAAATAAAAATTAAACTAAAAGTAATGTAAAATGAAAAAAGTCATAAAAAAACATTCTATAACTAAATGTCATCAGTTGATACTATTCATAAGTAGATATAATATGCTTGTAACTGTCGAAACGTATTATAGTATAGAAAAGGAACTATCGATGAGATGCGATAATAACGTACAACACAATAATTATTTAAGTATGCCATTAGCTATACTTTAACTTATGGTTAATTAAATGTAATCGGTGTCAAAAGGCGGGGAGTGCGGGCTACTTAAGGTAGTGATTATGTAAACTTATTGTTTTTAAATTTTATTTACACATATTGTACGGGGACCGATTTACTTGGGGACTTGAGACTTTTAACGTTAGTTTTCGTGTTAAAAATATTTATACTTAACACATTTGCTCTTAAAAAAGTGTCTCTTATATCACCAATTTCAATTTCAATATCATACCACGCACTTGTGCCGCAAAGTAATGTAAAACGCAAGTTTTATCATTCGTTAAGTTAATTTTAAAATGATAAGCACTTATCTGCCATAAAAACTCTTTGCTAAGATTTAAAAAAGTACCATTCGTTTTTAGACGGATGATAAAGGTTTTAAAATACATTACATTACAAGTGCGTAATGAGATACATTACATTATTGAAATTGGTGAATTAAGAGATACTTTACGAACAAATGTGTTATAAAAATATAAGTTCACTTTATTAGTAAATTGCTACTTAGTTTTTACAGTTTTCCTTTTAAATTCATTAAATATTCTACTTCTTTCTCGTATCGATAAAGAAGAGGAGGAGGAGAGTTAGAGAGAGAGAGAGTGTCAAGGTTTTAAAAGCTAATTTTTGTAAGATTAACAAAAATTAGCTTAATAATAAAAAAGAAGCTTAAGCTAAAAAACTTTAATATTGTACAAACAGATCGATAAATAGTTGTAAATGACCCGTTATATCTTTCAACGACCTATCAAACGGTACTACATATTATGTTATAATCAAATTAAAAAAAAATAAAAAAAATTAAAATTTTACTTTACGAATCTGTTCCCATTTTTAACGTTCATACTCATGGTATATTACAGCTTTTAGATATAGTCTCTGCACTAAACAGGCAAACGGACTTAGCAAAACTATAAGGGTTATTTGTGGACTACAGAGCCCTAATGAATACTTCTAAAAAACACCCGTTATCCATTGATTTATGGAATCAGTTTAACGTTTTTTAAAAGTTTTTTTTGAATTTAGTTAGAAGCCGTGATAGCCAAGTGGATATGACCTCTGCCTCCGATTCCGAAGGGTGTGGGTTCGGATCCGGTCCGGGCATGCACCTCCAACTTTTCAGTTGTGTACATTTTAAGAAATTAAATATCACGTGTCTCAAACGGTGAAGGAAAAGCATCGTGAGGAAACCTGCATACCAGAGAAATTTCTTAATTCTTTGCGTGTGTGAAGTCTGCCAATCCGCATTGGGCCAGCGTGGTGGATTGTTGGCCTAACCCCTCTCATTCTGAGAGAAGACTCGAGCTCAGCAATGAGCCAAAGTTGATAATATCATAATTATGTATTTGGTATTTTAGCAGACTTGACATCATGTTTACCGTGCTTCTAATATTATTCATAATTGTGACGTGTTTAATTGCGTGGAGAAGGAAAAGCTTGGAAAATGATGAACCTCCAATTCTCTCGGGAAATTTGCCACTTATTGGACATTTGCACAAGTTTGTTCTGGATACCAGTCGAGTAGGTAAGTGAGAAAACGATTTTTGAATAGTTCGTATAATCGTAACGTAAAAACATATCGGACGCATCTCATCCAACGGATTTTAGTATTATTTGTTTACAAAGCCATGTAAGTGCGTCCACTGATCCGCATCGTACGGATCGCATTGAAAGAATTTTATCTACAGTAAAATTAGAAGTCCGTCCGATACTTAAGGTCCGTTTATTGCTATTTATGGTCCGTGCCGTGGCAGACAAAATAATATTTTTCTATACAGTATTTATTAACGTATTTATATCTATCGTAACGCGACTGCTCAGACGTTGACAGACGCACACTGCATATAGCCCGCCAGCTAAGGTCAACCGACCGAGGTCAACTCTCGACCTTTTGACGGTCAGTCTTTCATTTGCACTGATCTAACCGATTCTTTGAAGGCTCTCATTTCGCGGTGCAATCGCCGTATTTTGAAGGCCCGGGCCGCCATTTTGATCAGCTGATGGGCCCCAGACCAAATTCGCAGGCTGGCGCCGGAAGTTTGCACACACAGGGCATAAAGTTACTTCAATCTGGCACTGCTATTAAGCAACTGTATCTTTATGTATTATATTTTACAGTATTATGGAATTATACGAAAGAATTGATGCAGGAATGCACACAAGTCGGAGGAGTTGTAAGGATTGTAATCGGACCTGCGACGTTCTACTGTAAGTATTACCTTGTACATATGTTTTCTGTGGTATTACCAAGTAGTAGTAGTAGTAGTAGTAGAAATGTAGCATTGGGTAGTTGACATAAGTCAAAACTGATATAGCCACTTTATAATTTCGATTAGTACTTGGAAAAAGGGTCCGAAATAAAAAAAAATAGTAAACGAATAAATAACTCAACTTGCGAATTTAGTCTATTTTCTAAACGCCAAAAGCACTGTCGGCCATTTCATGTCGTCTGGCTGACCTATTCATTATTTTGGTCATTAATTTCAACCCATTAAAATAAACATTGAATCAATTGACAATATGTCATCTACCTACTGTATATATCCATGATATATCCACCAGTAAGCACCTGATGACATTTGTTACATATAATCTCGATTTCGTATATATGTCATAATAAGCATACGTCAAAGATAGTAAATTAGCCTGCTAGTAAATAAATATACTTATACGACCGATTATCTATCATTAAACCGATGTAGGTGCTAAATAACTCGCAGTTTGCCTGGAATTACGTTAAATGTAGAGGTGATAATTTCTATAATGTGGGTGATTGACGTTGTCATAAACAAGACAAACTTTCAGGTATCACGGATCCAGATGACTTCTACACGGTAGCGAACACGTGTCTACAGAAAAACTTCATGTACCAGTTCGCGAGGCCGTGGCTGGGCGATGGTCTGGTCACTAGTGACTGTGAGTGTTTGTATTTGTATTAAAACTGATAAATTCTTATTTGGGGGGGGGGGGGGGGGGGTTTACCCCAGCTTCGTAACGTAACGCGTTACGGCGTCACCCTGTCTGGCTTCCCATTCTCTCACGCACGCACGAACACAGAGTATACAGGTGTCCCGTAATGAATGAATAAAACGCAAATAATAAATACACCACCTAATTATCCAAAACAATTTTTTCTATCTTGAATCAGATTTTTCAATGCTGTAGCTGCTGTAAGATTTCAAAGATCTGATTTTCGTTTAATTACGGGGCACCCTGTAAGTATATAAATTACAATGCTTATTTTCCTACCCTACCCTATGTTTTACCATTTACCATTACCCCAAAATTCATCTTGATTGGTTCAGCCGTTTAGCCGTGAAAAGGTAACAGACTTTCTTTCGAATTTATAAAATTAGTACAGATTTGTGTTTTGGTTAAATTCTTCACAGCATCACTATGGATTGCACATCGCAAGCTCTTGAATCCAGCATTCAGTCAGACTGTGCTGGATGGCTTCATGGACGTCTTCAACATACAAGCTCGGCGTCTTGTAAAGGACTTGGAAAGGGAAGTCGGCAAAGGGCCGTTCGATCACTACGTGTATCTACGGAAAAATGCTCTAGAAATCACTTTCTGTAAGTACTGAACACTAGAATACGTATTTATACTTTTATACTTATACTAATATTATAAAGGTACGATAGGTTACGTCCTTACAAATTCACCGTACTCACAAATGATCCGAATACTGAGCACACACATGCACAATTTTATCTTTTATGTAGTTTTTACGTTTCCTGAACACACAACTCGACACTGTAGACGATATTTAAGTATTATTTGTTTAAAAAACTTTCGTTCTTGACCACAACTAACATTGAGATGTGGAAATTTACTCTTTTGAGCGCCTCATTTTTCACGACCTAGTAATACATCTAACAGTATTTAACATCATTGATCTGGACCCTTTAAACTTGCTACCTTCCAAAAACAAACCATGTTTTAAACCATACTTTCCTACTGAACTTACTTAAATGGGCTCACAAAGATGACATCTAAAATTATTAATTCCAGCAACAGTATTCGGTGTGGACTTATCAGATGACAAAGTGCTAAGTGACAAATACTCACACGCTACAGAAGAAATATTCGAAGTCATTGGAGAAAGAATCCAGAAGTTCTGGCTGTTCAGCGACTTTCTCTTCAGGTACTCCTCATTGAAGAAGAAACAGGACAGGAATCTGAAGATCTTGCATAATATGTCTAATACGGTAATCGTTGTTTCCTTTTTCCTCAAAAAAACCAAACTCTTTTTACTAGCTTTTATTTAAATTGCATACATATATGTATGTAAGTATGTATGTTTGTTCTGGTGAAATTTCGCAACTCAATTTTGAAGCAGATGTCTTCAATCAATTGCGTTGTGTTGTATACCTACAAGTTCTTCTACTTTGTGACGTCATTCTAAATCCAACATGGCGGCATAACTAAGATAGCGGGCTAGTTTATTTTAAATGCACTCTACAAAATGGGTATCAAATGAAAGAGCGCGCTAAGAGTAATTCGAAACATAAAGTGACGTCACTAAATCCATATAGCGGTCTTATTGTTTATAGGCAAGCTTTTATATCACATATTATATAAGTGACTGAGACAGTATAGTAGTTTCAATTTTTTTTTTACTTTAGCGCATTCAAATAAAGATTGTTTGAAAAAGGTTTTTTTACTTTTAATTCATTTATTTGGATTATTAATTATATACATATAGTATGCTATTAAAAACATAAATGAGAAAACTCATGAGTTAAATGCAGTCGTTTCTTGCTTTTCCACTCTTGTCTTTCTTCCGTTATAATTCCATCTTTTTTGTTGTCTGTCTCTTCTTCTTTTCCTTCTCTAGGGTAGCATTGTGTTACAATCATTCTTATATGTACCTTTTTTTAAAATTTACAGGTTTTAAAAAAAAGAAAGGAAAAATACTTGAAAAATGGCAGCAAGGCAGTAGAAGAGAAGATAGGTGGTAAATATTTGTTTTGTATTTAGTACAGATCACGTTATTATTATACTAAACTTCACCGACGTATGATTCAAAACATGGCGTAGGTATGGTTTTATATTAACCTTCTTCACTTCTTCTTCAAAAAAAGGAGGAAGTTCTCAATTCAGCGCGTATTTTTTTTAATGTTTGTTACCTCACAACTTCGTCATTTTTTTTTTTTGTTTGAAAGAGTTTCCCATTTATTTTTTATGAAAATCGAATAAGTAATTTTATATTAAAATGAAAATAACGTAATTGCCCGTACTGTGGCGCTTTCATTCACTATTCTATGACACACTAAAACCAGAAAAATAAAACACCGCCTTCAAAGTGATCAGAAGGTAGCACATACGATGTTATTTTTCGCTTTTTAGTTTATTTTTGTGATTTTGAAGTCGGTTCAACTTTTTTGTTAAAAAGATTTTATCATTCATTACCATCTAACATTATTTTTTGACTAACTTCAAAAAAAGCAGAAGGTTTCTCAATTCTACCGTACATATTTTCCTTGTACATAATATGTATTCTTTAGTAGTATATAAGTAGGTACTGGCGTACTTAGGTTAGTACTTGTAACTTGCAAGTAGTAAGGTTATTTTGACGAAAAACTGTCAAATTTAGTTGGCTTAGATATATCGTAAATAAAAATAAGAAAAATATTTTTCAAAGTAATTTCATGAAATAAATATTCTAATATAACGAAAACTAAAAAATAATGGTAATTCGCATAAGAAATACCATTTACATGAAATAATAGTTTATATCAAAGTAAATGTTAATAAATGTTTAAGTTTCTTACCGGTACTTCTCAGCAGAGCCGATGATAGAGTTGTTAGTAAAAATCAAACATGACTTTTCAAAGTGCTGATAAATTAAGCCTATACTTGAAAAAAATTTCAGGTGCAAAATGTAAGCCATTCATGGATCTACTTCTGGAACTGGCGATAGAGAAGGGCGCCTTCACGGACCAAGAGATCAGGGAACACGTGGACACCATGCTGTTTGGAAGCCACGATACCACGGCTACTGCGCTTCTGTTCACCATGCTTCTGGTAGCATCCCACCCTGAAGTACAAGAGAAAATATTTGAGGAGTAAGTCAAATTCTACGAAATAAGCTGAGCGGCCACGTATCTATAAATTCTATAAATATTTTTGAGGTTGTAAGGGGTAATTTCTGGATCTACTGAACCGATTTAAAGAATTATTTTACTGATAGAAAGCCACGTTTATTGCGAGTAACAAAGTCTTTATTTTATCCCCGAATTTTCATGGGTCTGATAACTACGCGAGTACAACAAACCCTTAAAAAATGCTTTTGAAACGCGTCGAACTGAGAACCTCCTATACTAAGAAAAATGTCCTGGTCCGAGATACTAAAAATACGTCGCAAGTATCAGACACTATTACGCTTGTAGCGCCAACATCTATACTAATATTATAAAGCTGAAGAGTTTGTATGTTTGTTTGATTAAACGCGCTAATCTTAGGAACTGCTGGTGCAATTTGAAAAAATCTTTCAGTGTTTGATGGCCCATTTATCGAGGAAGGCTATAGGCTATATTTTATCCCCGTATTCCTACGGGAATGGGATCCACGCGGGTGATTCCGCGCGGCGTCAGCTAGTGTTGTATAAAATCTTCTTAAGTAACGTGGTGTTGTTTCTAAACGGCACAGTAAGCTGCAACATTACTAAGTACACGGACAGACATTTCAATCATATTTAGAAAGAATACAATAAAGATTATCTTAATAACTATAATATGCCCACGTGGAATGGTGGCAAGAATACTGGCTGCATTACCGCGCTGGACAGCCCGGCTGATCCTTGATTCAAACATAAGCAAGCTCTTCTGTAATCAGTCTAAGTATACTGCATTCATTTTACGTATGCTGCACCTAGTACATAAGTAGTAATTTGCAAGCTCCTTACGTAAGCAGCTCGTTTAGGTAAGTATCTTATTATACATAGTACTTATTCAAGAAATTGTTCAAGATTGCACAGTGTGTTCGGTGACGAAGACAGGGACGTCACAAAGCTGGATCTGTCACAGCTGGTGTACCTAGATGCAGTGGTGAAGGAAAGCATTCGAATGTATCCCATCGCGCCGGTGTCTGGCAGAGAGTTGGACCAAGATGTTAAACTACGTAAGTTCTGATCTTTCTGAGAGGCGCTGCAGTCCTTCAGTTTTATATACTGCACGATTTAATCTAATCGAAACATCAATCGTGATCGTTAGAAATATCTATATCGTTAAAATTGACGGACACTATACAATTAAAATTTAACTAAACAGTTCGCCGGTTCAATTAAAGCTGCACGTCTATTAAACTGAAATAGTGACGTATTAATAAAGAGGCAGAGGAGTATATTGCCCCGGGACAATATAAAAAACTCCTTGACTCTTGCCGAATTAAACAGGTCTATAGGCGGACGAAGTTGCGGGCGTCTCTAGTAAACAAAAACTAATTCTACAGTATCAGGCCACACCGCAGTAACAGTACTCTCACACAATATCACACTAATATTATAAAGGCGAAAGTTTGTGTGTTTGTAAGTATGTTTGTTCCTCCTTTACGCTGCGGCTACTGAAGCGATTTGGCTGAAATTTGGAATGGAAATAGATTTGACTCTGGATTAACACATGGACTACTTTTCATCCCGGAAAAATCCATGATTTCCGCGGGATTCGCAAAAAACTGAATTCCACGCGGACGAAGTCGCGGGCGTCCGCTAGTTTTGTAATATGTCTTACTACCAGCTAGTGATTTTTTTTCGTTTTGTTGAGCAAATATTATGAGTCTGCCTTCCTAACCGGTGGTAGAATCTTTACAAATAGTTAACTGACGTATCAAAAGTGCTTGTATACTGAGCCTACTTGAAATAAATAAATTTTTGATTTTTGATTTTTTGATTTTGAGTACACATTACCAGTGTAACATGTATGTCGAATTTTAAATGCACATACCTCATAATCATAATTATTTGCTCTTCAAAAAATATTTTAATTGTACTTAAATCACTTGTTAGTTCACAGTTTTAATGCAATTAATTGTTACAGGAAACTGTACTCTACGGAAAGGCAGATCTGTTTTCATGCTAATGTATGGGGCACACAGACACCCCATGTGGGGTCCAGACGCTGAACAGTTTAAGCCAGAGCGTTGGCTTGACCCCACATCTTTGCCCAAAAACACTGCATTCGTTGGCTTCAGTATCGGAAAGAGAATTTGTATAGGTAATGTGTATCAGTTCCCAATATAGGGTACTTTATCATCATCACTAATTTCTTCTAATAAATGAGTTTTTTTTAATTGTAAGTATGCTAATAAGTGTAAGTTGTAAGTATGGTAGTAAGTGTTGAGTATGCTTTAAGCAGTTTTGTAGAAGTAACGAATCGCTAAAAAACGCTCTATACCAAATGTCATATAAGAATGACATCGTCGCTTAGTAAGATCGTTATAATAATAATAATAATAATAATTTATTTATTTGCTTTAAACATGGGTTACACTTGTAACTTGTATGGGTTATATTTGTATGGGTGTTCAAACAAAATTACATATACATATCTTTGTTATTTGTGCGTTTATAAAATGTTACATTAAATTAAAGAAAGTTAAAAAATACGAATTTATAGTCTTATATCTTATATTATAAAAACATTCATATATTAATTAGTTAGTCAATATATTAATTAGTCAATATTGACCTTATTTACACGAATGTCTGATAAAAATTGACACTGAGGATGACACTCGACAGGTTACATTAGGTAGCTAACATACTTCAAACTTAGTGAATTGGTCGGCAGAAGGGATGCTAAACCTACTGGTGTATAATACGTAGGTACTTGTGTTTCAATTACGTATTTTAATTACGAGTAAATCAAATATTGCCCACACCTGCTGGCCTATTCACTATTTTGGTCTTTATTACCAACCTATTGAATTGGACTCAATTAAATAAAAATAAAAAAAAATAAATAAAATCTTTATTCACCAAAAAAAATATACATAAAACCATAAGATTGCCTGTGGTCTCCACACTAGATTGATCTGTATCGTGGAGACCAGGTAGGATTTTCTAATGTTTTCCGTTGGACTAGGACTAATTACAAAAATTACAATAAATAGGACTACATTACAAAAAGAAAAACATTACAAAAAAGAAAAGTAAAGTAAAACACTAAGCAGAAACATTAGATGGTGTACACAATTATTTTAGCTTATTTCATATTTGCATTGAGTAATTCTTCAGTGTCTGTATAAGTTAAACTTTTTAACCAATTAGTTATTGTTAGACTTGCCTGATTTACTGAGAGGTTGCAAAGATCACAGGACCTTGCAACAAAGTTGTAGACTTTTGCATCGACATATGGTGTGAATCGTCGAGCGAACTCAGTTTTCGCAATTGGGAGATTGACCTTGACTATTCTTTTTCCAAATACCTTTTTTACATTTGGGGATTGTAGCAATTGTCTATGTTTTGACAAAGCTGCTTTTAATATAAAGAGTTGACGAACTGTAAGCACCCCACATCTTTATGTAGTAGTGCGGTTGAATATTTGTATGGTTTTTTTAGCATTACTTTTAATACTGATCGTTGAGCTCTCTCTAGATCTATTAAAATTGACAAAGTGTCATCCACTAGTAAGCACCGGATGACGTTTGTAATTTGTATCATAGTATGTGCATGACATTTTGTCAATTGATTTGTTTTTTATTTTGATGGGTTGATAATATAGATCAAAATATGAAATAGACCAGCTGGAGAACGATGTTTTTGGGCAATCCATTTGTTATGTCAACTATCACGAAGGATCATCTATTTATTTCTGTTTTCAGGTAAAACTTACGCCTTCATGTCGATGAAGACTACTCTAGCGCACGTGTACCGACACTACCGGACTAGTGGGGACTACTCGCAGATGGTGCTCAGGATAGATGTCGTGCTGAAGGCAATGTCGGGACACCACATTACTATTGATAGGAGGAAATAAAGACATTACATTACATACATGCAACTTTTTTTTATTTTGTACTAGCAGACGCCCGCGACTTTGTCCGCCCTTAGACCTTATTACTACCCTTACAGTAGTATCACTGTAAAAATGGAGTAACTTCTCCCGTTTTCCCAACATTTCCCTTCACTGCTCTGCTCCTATTGATCTTAGCGTGATGAAAAGTATACCATAACCTGCCCAGGAGTATGGAGAATAATTATACTAAGTTTCGCTAAAATCCGTCGAGTAGTTTTTGTTTCTATAACGAACATACAGACAGACAGACAGAGAGGCAGAAAAAATTTTTACTGATTGCATTTTTGGCATCAGTACCGATCACTAATCACCACCTGAGAGTTATTTTGGAAATATATTTCATGTACAGAATTTACCTTTCTACAGATTTATTATATCTTATCATCTCCTGTCACGATGTTTGTCCGCGATGTACTCCTAAACTACTTCACCGATTTAAAATTAAATTGGCACACCGTGAGCAGTCTGGTCCAACTTGAGAGATAGGATAGCTTAGATCTTTAATTACAGTCGCAATTTTATTTTATTGCAAATTATTTGTCTATAATTAATTGACAGTCACAATTATCTGTTAACTCCAATAGATCCTAACAGATGTCGATACTTTTAGACTAGATAGAGTAAGTAATCACTGCTATGATAAACCGACAATATACCGTGAAATTCAATTATTTCCATTTCTTTAATTTTTGGTGTTAGCATAGCCAACCACGTGTTTCTTAGACCAAAGTGTAAATCAAATTCAAATTATAGTGTCGATAATACAGTGAAATTATTCTTGCTTTTTACTTATTTGTGCTTCATTATATTTATATGATTCTATAATTATAAAATAAATTACCACATAATTATAATAATTAATTAATATATTAATGAGAAAATGGTACAAATCTCCCCACACGTTTTTAATAATTTTACAAAAAAAAAATTTTTTCATTGTTTTTATTTAACCTCTATTAAAAATTATACAGTTTTCGTTGCCATACTCCTCCGAAACGGCTTGACCGATTTTGATGAAATTTTTTGTGCATATTCAGTAGGTCTGAGAATCGGCCAACATCTATTTTTCAAACCCCTAAATCCTAGGGTAGGGTAGTGGTAGGGTAGGGGTATGGTATAGGGATAGGGTGGGGGTAGGGTAGCGGTAGGCTAGGGGTAGGGTAGGGGTAGGGTAGGGGTAGGGTAGGGTTAGGGTAGGGGTAGGGTAGGGGTAGGGTAGGGGTAGGGTAGTGGTAGGGTAGGTTTACGGTATAGGGATAGGGTAGGGGTAGGGTAGGTTTATGGTATAGGGATAGGGTAGGGTTAGGGTATCGATAGGGTAGTTGTAGGGTAGGGTAGGGTAGGGGTAGAGTAGAGGTAGGGTAGGGGTAGGGTAGGGGTAGGGGTAGGAGTAGGGTAGTGTAAGGTAGGGATAGGGAAGAAGTGCAAATAAATAAATTAACAAGTCAAAGCGAAGCTTGAGCGGGTCCGCTAGTAAGTATGTATAGATAAGCAAGCGCTTATGCCTCGATCACACGCACTGAGCAAACGGGCGAGATAGTGCCCTCGGCCGAGTACTCGGTACGTATAAACTATAAACATATCGACGAGTTCTCGGCCGAGTACTCGGCCGAACGAATCGCCGAGACAGTAGCTCGGCTCCCGTTCTATCTACTATAGTCCACAACTTTAGGCTTTTTACACAACAATATCACTGCTCAAAAAGGTTCTTTTAGGCGACACTTTTCGTTTCGATTCACATACATTTTATTTTTAATAATAAGCTTTACGGCTCTGGGTTCTAGCCCTTTTGAGCCCGGATTCACATACAATTAATTAATTATCTTGGACTAATTATAGAAGGACCTGCCTCGCAAGACGTTACCTCTCTGTCAATCAATCAACGATCTAACGCGTGTATACTTATATCGTATCGATGTTTCATTGTTGTAATCGTTTTCGTCGACTGAAAAAACTCCCTAATCATTCCGGTTTGTGTAGTAAGTAGTTCAATGGCATGAAAAATGGTCAACAACTTCTAATTCACTAAAAGATGACGTGACGTTCGATTTCAGTTTCACCTGATGGTAAGCGATGATGCAATCTAAGATTTTTTTTTTATTGTTTACAAGTTAGCCCTTGACTACAATCTCACCTGATGGTAAGTGATGATGTAGTCTTAGATGGAAGCGGGCTAACTTGTAAGGAGGAGGATGAAAATCCACACCCCTTTCGGTTACGGCATCGTACCGGAACGCTAAATCGCTCGGCGGTACGTCTTTGCCGGTAGGGTGGTAACTAGCCACGGCCGAAGCCTTCCACCAGCCAGACCTGGTCCAATTAAGAAAACCTCAATCAGCCCAGTCAGGAATCCAACCCAGGACCTCCTTCTTGTAAATCCACCGCGCATACCACTGCGCCACGGAGGTCATCAAAAACATAATTATAATAAATAATAAATTTGTAATAAAAACAAGCATATCTAAAAGAAAAATAGATACTATTCTTCTAACGAACGAACAAACAGCAAAACATCGATCCATTAATTTAATATTCTGTGTACAGATTATATTATTCTTGTTAAATATTTTATTATTTATTTTTGTTAAATATTATCGATGACTGAGTTTACCTCGTACCCTTCAAAAAACGACAGACAATTTTGTTGCTGCATTTGGGTGCGATCCATTTCCATTTCTAATTCCTCTATGTTAAATATATAGAGTTTGCACAAAAACAATACAAACGACATAAAAAGAACCCAAGCAGACATGAGTCACAAACCATTATGAAAAATAAAGATATTGAGTTTTATGGGTATTAAATGTGCATTTATAAAATTAAATTATAACTTTAATTATTTTATAAATGTCGTATTTTCATATCAAAAGAAGAAAGAAGTTGTAATTAAAACGATGATTTCTTTTATTTTAATGTGAATTTAACCTTTCATTTATTGCAGAATTACCATATACTATGATAATTTTTTTGATTTTGTATTAATAAGTGAAAGAAGATTTGACATTTGACAGTTCACACTTCACAGCACAGAACACTACTTTATTTGCTGTCTATGACTAATACTCCTACTTATATATCAGTATTCGTTAATGATTCGTTAACTAAATCCAGTCCGCCGTGCGTATTTTCTTCCCTTGTAATTTTTGTTATTTCGTTTTGTTCTCGTTTCGTTGTTATTGTTAATTATAGTTTATTTGTTGTTTGTTTACTGTTTTTACCCGACTGCAAGAAGGGTTATGTTTTTCGCGCGTATCTTGTATGTATGTATGTAATATTCTTTATTACCTCATATCTTCCAAACCGTTGAACGGATTTACGTAATTCAGATAACGTTAGATTTGTTTTAATAACCCAAGTGTTCTTAGATAGGTGAAATTAGAAAAAAAAAACCAACAAGACGACTGTGAGACGCTATAGAATCGGGGTGAAGTTTTTTTTTTGTGAATATTGCAACATGCGAATCAAATTCAAGGGATTTTTGTGAGAATTTCAAAATAGTATATCATGGCCATGTTAAAAAAACTACTATTAGGAAAACGTTATTTATTAATTCTAATATTAATTAAGTCTATACATAATACGCGAGGCGGACGACTATAAGGTGCGAGGTTTATGAAGTGTAGTTATAAAACACCTAAAATAAACTAAAAGAAATATATTGATTATAAAAATCGGACAAGTGCGAGTCGGATTCGGCCACCGAGGGTTGCGTAGATTTTTTGAATATTTACTTAATTTCGGTTGGACTTAGGTATACATTATCGTACTTTGTAACAAACGTAGCCAATAAATCCGAAATTCACCATCTATCGTAACTAAAAAGTGTGAAATAAATTAATTAATTAAACAAATATAAAAACCCGGCATAAATGATATAAAACTTGATCAAACTAAAGTCGGGACCTAATAAAAAATGTAGAAATGTAGAATTCTATTCAATATAATAGGTCCCGACTGTTTTCTAATTGTTTTCTACACTTCTGGACTGAGCTTTTTTTTCTTTTCAGTTTTTTTATCATTTATGCAGTCGGGTTTTTTATCAGTTTAATTAATTAATTTTATTTAGTTTAGTACGAAAATTAGTGAACCGGAGCCTGGTACTAGCCGGAGCAGTTATTCCGCGTTGCTATTGTTTCCGTCACCAAAAAAGAAACGTACGAATCAATCACCCTTATCGTCCTCCGAGAAAACCGTTTTGATTAATGTGTTTAAATATGTCGAGGAAACCTTATGCTTGCTTCTACATAATAAAGAAACAAAACTATAAGAGTTCTTTATTGCCTACGGAACCCTTAATATAAGTGAAGCATTATCTGTTTGATAAATAACTGATATATATATATAGGAATATAGAATTAAAAAAATATTTGTTTACCACAGGAAGTTTTATTTCATGATAATATTCGTAAATAATGATAAAATGTTGAGCACCCCTGAGTCAGCTGTTTTTGTTTGTTTACATAGTTTGAAATACCTACTCAATTTGACTATAGGCCGCTTCCACATTCCCGCTTCCCCGCACTGTCTCGCTCGTTCACTCGCCAGGTCTGAACATGCATTGTCTCGCCACTCGGCCACAAGATTATCTTCACGTCGCCGCATGGGCCTTTTCTTATGTTATTTTTCGTTTAAAACAATTACAAATAAAATAAAATACACAATGTCTGTTGGTAACAAATGGGAACTATATCAAACGTAGCATTTTCGCGCGTATCTTGTATGTATGTAAGTATGTATGTATGTAATATTTTTTTTTACCTCATATCTTCCAAACCGCTGGACGGATTTACGTAATTAAGATATCATTAGATTTGTCTTAATAACCCAAGTGTTCTTAGATACGTGAAATTTAAAAAAAAAAACAAGACGACTATGAGACGCTATAGACTCGAGGTGAAAAAAGTTTTTTTTTTTACTATTGCAACATGGGTATCAAAATCAAGGGCTTTTTGTGAGGAATTCAAAATGGTATATCATAGCCATGTTACCTATAATGCTAAGTGTATAATTGGTTTCATAGTGTTTAATCTAGATCCATATCTACATATAGTCGAGCCATAATTGACAATGATCATTTTAAATTATCCTACTAATATTAAACGCGAAAGTTTGTATGGATGTTTGGATGTATGTTTGTTTATGTTTGTTACTCTTTAACGCCGCTACTACAGAAGCGATTTGGTTGAAATTTGGAATGGAAATAGATTTTACTCTAGATTAACACATAGGCTACTTTTTATCCCAAAAATCTATGGTTTCCCGAGATTTGCTAAAAATGATGATTTTGATGATTACGCTTTCACGCCTCGACTACTCAACTAAATTAGCTGAAATTTGGTATTGAGATATATTATATCTGTATTAACACATGGGCTACTTTATCCCGGAAAAATCATTTTTTGACGTTAGGTAAGAAGGTATTGTGTGTCCCCGCCCGCAGCACCATAAAGTATTTAGTTAGAATCTTATATAGATATTGTGATACTTGCTTTTCTCTTTTCAGTTCATTACGCTTAACGTTCAGGTTTTTTGTTTTTATAATAATATTTTTTTCGAGTTTTTTAGTTTGTTCAAGACAGAACTTTCATTTCATTTCCTTTGACAAACCTATTTATTTGTATTATAAGTTGAGTTTCTATCGAGTCTAAATGGAACAACAAAGTATATTTTCGGTGTACTTAACATTAGGTAGGTCCGGCACCGCAGACTCAGTTCCTAATATATCAGTTCATATCCCAAAGTACAGGGTTACCGGTTAATGTTAATATGCTTTTAAATAAAACAAATTCATAATTATATTATAATAGTTTCCTTGTTTATTGTAGAACAAAACACACATACCTAAATAATTATTTTACAGATAAAGTGATTTATTTGGACAATTCTCATAATACCCAGGTCCTTAATCATAAACCCGTTGTTATTTAATTTTAATCAGTTCTTGTTTGATAAATAAAACTTGCCTCATCATCGTCAGCCACTATATATCCACTGCTGGACATAGGCCTATTTTAAGCAGCGCCAGCCCTATCTTTGGCTTTTTCCTCCTCACACTTCGCTCAAGGACCTTACGACTCCAACGACCATTAGTCGTTCGACAGACATGACCAGCGCACTGCCTCTTCAATGTACTAGCTCTGAGAGCTACATCTGTTACTTTCGTTCGTTATCGAATCACTTCGTTGCGGATTGTATCCCTCAAAGAGATAAGCATAGCTCTCTCCATAGCACGCTGAGTGACTTGGAGTTTGTGGACTAGCCTCGCTGTCAGTGTCCATTTTTCGGCATCGTAAGTTCAGACAGGTAAAATTCACTGGTCTTTTTATCCTCGATCCATTTACTGGGGGGTTGACCAGCACCGTGCTTTCCGGTGCGGGGTCGCCATTCCAGAATCTTGGGACCCGAACGTCCATCGGCTCTTCGAACTACATTGCCTGTCCATTGCCACTTCTGCTTCGCGACTCGCTATGTCAGTCACTGACACAGCTCATTTCTGATTCGATCAAGCATTGATGAATTTATTACTGAGTTGAATAAGAATTTATTATTATTTTGTTATATTTTGGTACATATTTTATCACGGTTTGTATATTACGGATACATTGAACGGCAGCGCATTACATTTTTCTCCGCTCTATGGTGACGTAGTGTCCCGAGACCGGCTTCAGCATGACGTCGATCTTGGCGACGAGTTTGGTGTGGTCTCCGGACACTCTGTAGTGTCGGAACACATGCGCTAGGGTCGTTTTCATTGACATGTAGGCGTAAGACTTTCCTGCGAACAGATTTGGTAATCTATACTTATAATAAATCTGTAAAGAGGTCAATTCTGTACATGAAATATATTTCCAACATAGGTGGTTTGTGATCGATACTGATGCTAAAAATGCAATCTGTAAAATTGTTGTCTGTCTGTATGTTCGTTATAGAAACAAAAACTACTCGACCGATTTTAACGAAACTTAGTACAATTATTCTTCATACTCCTGGGCAGGTTTTAGTATACTATTCATCACGCTACGATCAATAGGAGCAGAGCAGTGAAGGGAAATGTTGAGATAACGGGAGAAGTTACTCCATTTTTGCAGCGATACTACTGTAAGGGCTGGATTAAAGAGGTCTAAGGGCGGACGAAGTCGCAGGCGTGCGCTAGTAAATAAATATATTTACACAATACACGCATCACTACGTAACCACAAGAAAAACTCAATTAAACTTCAATCGGCCCAGCCGGGGATCGAACTCCGTCTTGTAAATCCACCGCGCATACCACTGCGCCGCGGAGGCCGTAAAACCTACGCCCACCAAATCGAAGGCCATATCTGACCTATCATACGAATAAATAAATGAGACGATATATAATAACATTACTTGATTATTATAAATCTTTCAGTTACCTATACAAATCCTTCTTCCCATATTGAAGCCAGCGAACGCGGTGGGGCACTCAGGTAATGTCGCGGGGTCGAGCCAACGCTCCGGCTTGAACTCCTCAGCGTCCGGACCCCACATGGGGTGTCTGTGGACCCCATACACAAACATGAAACACGTCCGCCCTCTCGTTAGAGTGTAGTTTCCTGTAACATAACACGATAACAGTTATTACAAAACTTAGTAAGATTGACTACTTCTCTGACGTAGTTGGTAGTGTTGTGGTTCTCAACAAAGAGGTCCAAAGTTCCACTCCCAGCTCGGGCTAATTTAGAATTTTATAATTTCTAAAGTAGCTCAGATCTGGTCTGATAGTATGCACCACCCCGCCGGCAAGTGATTTAGCGTTCCGGTACGATGCCACGTAGAAGCCCGCTTCCATCTTAGACTGCATCGTCACTTAACATCAGCGGGCCTATTATGTATCTCGGTGTGCCATTGAAATAATGAGTCACTACATCGTTTATCATCGTATTTTCGTTTTTGTGATCATCTAAAATAGTCATTTCAACCTTAGTAACCTTAACTGCATCACTTTACAATAAGTGGTACCGTTTCTTCGAACATCTAACATGATTATTTCAACGAAATTACATAAATTCCAGTTTTTTGTTTAAAATAACGTTACTACCACTAATATACTAACGTTACTTTACCTAAGATGACAATAATTTTGTAATTTCGTTCAAACACGTTAGATGATTGCAGAAAACGAAAATACGATGAAAAACGATGCAGTGACTGATTACTTGAATGGTACACCGAGTTACATAATAACCCTGCTGGTGAGATCGCACGAGGGCTGAAATAAAATTTGAGGGTCTCAAACAGAAAAGTAATATTTAATATTGGATAGAAGCAGGCGTTACTTTGCGGAAGTTCATCATGATTATATAATGATTTATTTATTTTGCTATCATCCGCGAAAATTCGGCGAACCGGAGCATCCTCAGGAGATGTTGACTCTACAACGTTGACTTTGCAATTGCACGTTGTAGAGTCAACATCTCCTGAGGATGCTCCGGTTTCGGGGTGAAACGTACGTAGAGAGTATTTTGTCGGACCTGGGTGACGTTGTCGCATGGGTTCGCCGAATTTTCGCGGATGATAGCAAAATAAATAAATCATTATATAATATTTAATAGTTTAGAACTTTCTGTGACAGATCACGGCGAGATCGTTCAAAGCTGATAAAATGATATGCCGCGCCGTTGTGTTTTTTATGTTTGTCATATTTTTTAAATTCCTCCATTCCTACCATACTTCAACCTGAAGTCGAGAAAGCTATTGATACTCAAAGTGTTGATAAAAGCTCGGGTCCCGATGGCATAAGCAACGAAATCTTAAGACATAGTAAGGAAATCTTAAATCCTGTTCTTACAGTTATGTTTAACAATATCGTAAATACCGAAATAATCCCCCAGCAATGGACAGAATCCAGCATTATCGTGTTATATAAAAAGGGATAAACACGATATCGGAAACTATCGTCCTACCAGTCTAATGTCCAACATCTACAAAATTTTCGCTAAAATAATTTTAAAACGAATAGAAAAGACATTAGTTTACCACCAACCCATATATAGATAAATCTCAGTTAAGTAGCTCTACGGTAAAGGGTCTCAACACCTGAAGGTCGTGGAATAGATTGACTTGTCGGACCCACCCCTAACACAGCATTTCCGATTAATTGAAAGACTGGACCGGGCATATTAGGCATATAACACTAGTTACTGCCGTGATACTGCCGTGCCGAGCCGTTGATAGCTCAGTGGATATGACCTTTGCCTCCGATTCCGAAGGGTGTTGGTTCGGCTAGGACATAGTGCATAATTATATATAGAGGTAAAATTTGCGTTGTAAGGGGTAGGTAATCTCTGGATCTAAACCGATTTTGAAAATTACACCAGTACACAGCCACGTTATTTGTGAGTGTCATAGACTACATTTTATCCCTGTATTCCCACGGGAAATGGAGCTATGCAGGTGAAACCGCGGGGTTGTAATAGTGATTATAGAAAACTGAGTCATACGTAGCTTGACATCTCTGTCAAGGCGTCTCGCTGTGACGGGCACGATGGGGTAGATCCGCATGGTCTCCTTCAGCACAGCCTCCAGGTACACCAGCTGGGACAGGTCCTGCTTCGTCACATCCCTGTCCTCTTCTCCGAACACGCTGTTCAGTCTTTAGTAACAAAAATATTATTTAAAAGTTACCTACTTGTTTTTTTTTTTTTAGTCCGGGTCTCTGGTTTTTTTTAATTTTTTCCAAGTTATCTTTTGACTACAATCTCACCTGATGGTAAGTGATGATGCAATCTAAGATGGAAGCGGACTAACTTGTTAGGAGTTGGATGAAAATCCACATTCCTTTCGGTTTTTACACGACATCATACCAACGCTACGCAGTACGTCTTTGCCAGCAATGACGCCTCTGTGGTACAGTGATTTACAAAACGGAGGTCGTGGGTTCGATCCACGGCTGGGCCGATTGAGGTTTTCTTAATCGGTCTGACTGGTGGGAGGCTTTGACCGTGGCTTACCATCTCACCGGCAAAAGATGTGCCGCCAAGCGATTTAGTGTTCAGTTACGATAGAAACCGAAAGGGGTGTGGATTTTCATCCTCCTCCTAACAAGTTAGCTCGCTTTCATCTTAGATTGCATCATCACTTACCATCAGATGAGATTGCAGTTAAGGGCTAATTTGTAAAGAATAAAAAAGGTCTTGGAGGCAATCGTATCGAGTTTCATCTTCACTTACTCTTCGAAAATCTTCTCTTGTACTTGAGGGTAGGACCCGATCATCAGCATGGTGTACATGAGCACGCTGGCGGAGGTGTCGTGACCACCTACTATCATTGTGTCCACGTGTTCTCTGATCTCCCGGTTGTTGAAGGCACCCTTCTCTATTGCCAGTTCCAGAAGGAGATCCATAAAAGGCTTGAATTTTAGACCTAAAAAGCATGAGAAAGAAGATGATAAAAATAAATTCCGAGGTCTATGGAAAAATCAAAACAAATGGGCATTGAATATCATTCGTCAAAAATGTTTCGCTTGTTAATAAGACCGACATATAATGTTTATCTGTACTAATATTATAAAGCTGAAGAGTTTGTTTGTTTGTTTGATTGAATGCGCTAATCTCAGGAACTACTGATCCGATTTGAAAAATTTTTTCTTTGTTAGATAACCCATTTATCGAGGAAGGCTACAGGCGTATTATCTCTGTATTCCTACGGGAACGGGAACCACGCGGGTAAACCCGCGCGGCGTCAGCTAGTAATAGCAATAATAGCAAGAACCTAAGCAAGAAGGTTTCTTGCCTAGATTGTCTTACCAAAGTTTTCTAAGTTCTCCTCTTTAAAGAATCCTGACTTGTTAAAACGAGAACGGAGAAAGCATTAATCAACACGAGGACATTTTGTTTTTTGGAATCGACGGTAACTACAATTATTATTATATTAGGTACCAATATCCATGTCAATATGTTGTTATAATAAATACCTTTTGTCTTCTGTTCAACATCCTTGCAATCTCTGTTTCTCAAATAGTCTGTTTTTCTCTTTTGTAAGACCTGTTCGTTTAATAAAAAAAATAATGAATAAGTTACGACTTCCGAATGATAATAACAATGGAGTGTCTTATTCTATTAACTCACAAGTATTTTATTTAGATAAGTTTGTGAGAGCCGTGATAGCCCAGTGGATATGACCTCTGCCTCCGATTCCGGAGGGTGTGGGTCCCAATCCGGTCCGGGACATGCACCTCCAACTTTTCAGTTGTGTGCATTTTAAGAAATTAAATATCACGAGTCTCAAACGGTGAAGGAAAACATCGTGAGGAAACCTGCCTACCAGAGAATTTCTTAATTCTCTGCGTGTGTGAAGTCTGCCAATCCGCATTGGGCCAGCGCGGTGGACTATTGGCCTAACCCCTCTCATTCTGAGAGGAGACTCGAGCTCAGCAGTGAGCCGTATATGAGTTGATAACGATAACGTTGATAACGGTTTGTTAAGGACAAATATAAAAAGAAATGTCAAAAAACTAACTTAAAAGCAAAAAAATACATCATTTAATATTATTATGGTCTATCTGATCATAAGTTTAATGGCAGTGCTAACGCCTAACCCGGTGCAAGCCATTTCAAGCCATTTTTCACACAGTGTCCTTTTATGTGGTTCTTTCAGAAACGGCTTTGAAATAAATCACAAATTACAAATACGCCGATACATACATATTTTTGACAACGTCTTATAATTCGATGGAGTCGGCTGCACACTCGAAAAAAGATGACGTCATGCGTCGTTCCCTCGCTCTAGGGTTGCCAACTTTTATTACAAGAAATAAAGTATATTCAGGTGTATGAAGATTATTAAACAGTATTTTAGAAAAACGAACATTTTCTTTTGAAAAATGCAACCATTCCATCAGTGTTTTCTTATGACGTTGTCACGTTCAACTATCGTCAGTAAACCATATTTGCAGACAACCATTTTTTTTTTAAATTTTAGTAATCAAATTAAAAATACAACTACGTACAGTGTTAGACATGTTGTGCAAGATCTTCAGACACTGGTCCTGTTTCGTCCGCAAGCCAGACCAGCTGTAGAGCCAGTGGCTGTGCAGCCAGAACCTCTGGAACCTGTCCACCAGGATGTTGAACATCTGTTCCGCTGCATTCACATACTCGCTGTTCAGCACGCTCTTGTCTGTGAAGTCCACCCCCAGTGCAGTTACTGAAATTAAATTCATATATTTAACTTCATCACCTGAAAGTTCGTCGGAAAGAATCATCCCAGTTTACATGTACCGTCAAACGTCCGCGGGACCTAAAGTTCCCAAAGTTCAATACATATACATAAAATTGATGACGTGTATGTCTGTGATTTCAAAACAACTGTTTTAAATACTAAACGATCGTTTAGTATCTAAAACTAGGAAACTTTTTAAAAGTATTAAATCGGTTAAGTAGATCCAGAGATTACACACTACAATACAACGAACTCTTTATAATATTAGTATAGACTAGCGGACGCCCGCGACTTCGTCCGCCCTTAGACCTCTTTAATCCAGCCCTTACAGTAGTATCGCTGTAAGAATGTAGTAACTTCTCCCGTTTGCCTAACATTTCTCTTCACTGCTCTGCTCCTATTGATCGCAGCGTTATGAAAAGTACATTATAACCTGCCCAGGAGTATGAAGAATAATTGTACCAAGTTTCGTTAAAATCCGTCGAGTAGTTTTTGTTTCTATAACGAACATACAAACAAAAGTTTTACTGATTGCATTTTTGGCATCAGCATCGATCACTAATCATCACCCCTGATAGTTATTTTGGAAATATATTTCATGTACAGAATTGACCTCTCTACAGATTCATTATAAGGTATAGATAGATTATTCTACAAAATACATATTCAAATTAAACCTAACCATGATACAACACAAACCACAGTTGAATGGTATCAGTTTGCGCTCGGCGCTCGTTGAGTGTGTCCGCGCACTTGCTATAGCTGTTCTGTTAACAAGTAACTCGGTGACTAGTGTTGCGACATGCTATTATTGATAATATATCGATCTTCGCAAACATTACACAATGGATAGGTTTCTAACTCGATCCTCATCCACCAGCAGCCTCAGCTCTAAGAGGCCTGCTGACGAAAATCCCGAGGGTTGGCGAACTCCAAAAAGGTACGCAAGTACCAAATCTTCCAAGTACGACGATGCTCGTAATTTTTCTACGAACAATCAATTTCAAGATCTACCCGTGGAAGGAGAAAATGTAAACAGCAAGTACTTCATGGACGCCACAACAAAAGTAAAAAAATCTGGACACATCCCACCTATAATTGTAGACGTGAAAAATAAAACTCACGAGGATATAAAAACTACTGTCAGTAAGTACACGAAACAGTTCCACCTCCATTATAGGAGTGGTAACAAAGTTGCCGTTATCTGCTACTCTCCAGAAGCTCACCAAGCTGTGAAAGAAGGACTTCGATCAGACAAGGTACTGTTTATCACGTATACCCGAAAGGATGAAAAAATTCCGAAGATAGTCATCAAAGGTTTGCCTTCCTTTACTGAAAATGATTTACCGGGCGAACTGGAAAAGCTTGGCTTTAAGGCATCAGTCACAAAATTAAAATTAAAGAGTGATGTGCCTTGTCCTCCGTTTCTAATTCAGCTGGCTGAAGGTACAGATATACAGAAATTTCGCCAAATCAAATATCTGCTTAATTGTGTTGTCACTATCGAGAAATACAAACCAAGACGCACAATTGGGACTCAATGCTTTAGATGTCAAGGTTTTGGCCATTCTTCCAAAAATTGTAACATGCCACCTCGATGTGTTAAATGTCCTGAAATGCACCCTACTTCAGAATGCTCTAAGACGGATCGGAAAGAAGTTGCTCACTGTTGTAACTGTAATCAACAACACCCTGCAAATTACAGTAAATGCAAGGCCAGATTAGAGTACATGGAACGGATCCAGACTCATGCTCGTAAGCCACCTCCTCTTATACACATTCCAAAACCTATTTCACAAACTAGGTCTTGGGCTAACGTAGTCGCATCAACAAAACCTGACGGAGGAGCCTCGGAAAGGGAGATACCACCAAAACAAATTGATCCGGAAAATGTTCAAACAACCTCTGCGGATGCTGCCACTAAAGAGATGTTCGAAATTCTGTTAATTTTACGCAAACTCAAAACGCAATTTATATCATGCACATCTCCATTAGAGAAAATAATGCTTGTATTCACTCATTTTAGTCATTATGTATAATAAAAAAGGAATTCGTCTACTTTCATGGAACGCTGATGGCATACGCGGTAAAATACATGAATTATTAGACTTTGCAGTGTATTCCGTATCTGCTGATATATTATTTATTAGTGAAACTAAAATCACATCCAACACTTCTCTTAAAACTCCGGGATTTACCTGTTATCGCCAAGATAAGCATCACACTGGTCGTGGACAAGGAGTTGCTATATTGGTTAAAAGTAACATAAGTCATTCTTGTATTACCATTCCTATCACAAGAAATATAGAGGCTATTGGCATTACCGTCAAAGTCTCTGGTGTTGAACATATATTAGTGTCTGCCTACCAGTCCCCCAACTTACCCCTTTTGGACTATGACCTCGACATCTTATTAAACCTAGGTACCCATGTGCTTATTGCGGGTGATTTTAATGCAAATCACGCGTATTGGCGAAGTAGTTACATTAACACCCGTGGTAGGGTTCTATTCAAACATATGCTACGCCATGACTACACTATCCTTTACTCTGACATTCCCACGCAAGTAAATTACTCAACTGAATATAAACCCACTAAACCTGATCTAGTATTAGCTCATAATATCCTAAACATCAGTGATGTCCAAGCGACGGTAGCTCTGTCATCTAACCATTACCCAATTTGGT
This sequence comes from Bicyclus anynana, assembly GCF_947172395.1. Classification (NCBI taxonomy): domain Eukaryota; kingdom Metazoa; phylum Arthropoda; class Insecta; order Lepidoptera; family Nymphalidae; genus Bicyclus; species Bicyclus anynana. The sequence goes on from NC_069106.1 coordinate 10,808,292, forward strand.
GCAGCGTTGGCGGTACAGTACATTGTACTGATAATAATACTTGTTTTTATAGGTACTCTAAGGCCAATTGGGGGTTATATCGTAGACATTTGGATGAAAATATTACTCTTTCCTCTAAGTCATTCAACTCCATTAGTGAAATAAATTTTGCTGTAGACCATCTAAATAAAACTATTATTAGTGCGAGAAACTTAGCTATTCCCATTGGTACATTCAGGAGTGATAATAAGGTAAAATTGCCTTCACGTGCTAGACAACTGATTAAATACAAAAATTACTTACGTCGGGTTGATAATGGCTTACCTAGTGGCGCTCTGAAGAAATTCGTTCGTAGTTTAGTAAACCATATATGTGATTTAATTACTAAGTTCAACCAAGCATATGGTGATGATTACTGGAACAACAGACTTGCCAAAATCGAAAATCCAAGAACTGATGTTTGGCGTGTATCCAGATCTTTAAAATCAAAAAACACTATGATTCCCCCTCTTAAACTCCCGGATGACACGGTGACAACCAACACATCTGATCAGTGTGATGCACTTGCAACAGCTTTTCTACATAATATGAAACTCACATATAACTGGCCAAGTCCTACCCTAAATGAAACAATTTCCAATTCTTTTGAAATAATTAATAACTTCAGCGTGTCTAACAAGTTTAAGCTTGTTCGGCCGGTTGAAGTTTGTGCTATCCTCAAAACACTTAAAACCCGCAAGTCCCCAGGTTATGATGATATCGTCAATACACTGATTAAAAATTTTTCTCAGAAGACAATTGTTTACGTTACTAAAATCTTTAATGGGTGTCTTTACTTCTGTTATTTTCCAACTGCTTGGAAAATTGCTAAAGTAGTCCCATTGAAGAAACCGGGCAAAGATGACACTTTACCTTCAAGTTACCGACCGATTAGCCTACTACCTACATTAGGTAAATTATTTGAGAAGGTTATTTATACTCGCTTACGCACAGCATCTGAACACTTGTTAATTGACGAACAGTTCGGTTTTCGTCAATCATATTCAACAGCGCATCAATTAGCTAGGGTCTGTGAGCATATTAGTCGTAATCTCAATGTCAACCAATCCACTGGCATGTTCCTGCTCGATGTTGAAAAAGCATTTGACAGTGTATGGCACGAGGGTTTACTTCACAAATTGGTGGTAAATAATATTCCCATATCATTGGTTAAACTTATTAGGTCATATATCGAAAATCGTAACTTTGCAGTCCATATTGGTACGACTAAGTCTAACTGCCAGAAGATGCCAGCTGGCGTTCCTCAGGGATCCATATTGGGACCTTACTTATTTCTCTTGTACGTCAATGATATGCCCATTCAACCTAGAACAAAACTAGCCTGTTTTGCAGACGATACCGCATCCTACACATCCTCGCAGGATGTTGACTTAATAATTTGCCGTCTACAATTATCTGTTGATCTACTTCACGCTTACTTTTCGAAATGGAAGCTTAAATTAAATGAAGATAAGACTGAAGCCATTTTATTTACACGACATCGTCGTCTACCCCAAAGGACATTAAAAATTGCAGGTCACAGTGTAAAATGGAGTCGCTCAGTCCGATACCTTGGATTAAACATCGACAACAAACTGAACTGGTCAAAGCACATCGCAGATTTACGCGTTAAAGGTGCACAAGCCCTCGGTGCTCTTAGCCCAATTTTAAATCGAAGAAGCAGACTTAGTTCTACTATCAAATTAAAAATTTACAGTGTGCTTATCAGGCCTACGATAACATATGCGTGTCCTATTTGGAGTAGTACATGTCGCACAAATTATAAATTATTACAAATTATTCAAAACAAAGCCTTAAAAATAGCCTACAATACAAAATTTAAAACTAACTTAAAACATTTGCACAACGACATAAATTTTCCGTTCTTATTTGACTTTATAATAAAACTTACTAATAAATTTAACTTAATGAATAAAACTCATAAAAATCCATTAATAAATACACTAAACACATTATCATATCATAAACATTGTCAAAGTGCCATTTATAGATAGATACGGAATGCATTGCCGGTCACATCACTATTGCTCCGTCGCCGACGACTCGCGTATTTTCGTGCCTATTCGCTAGCGCTGTGAGGTTCGACGCTTTCGCCCGGCTTGATACATAAGCATCGTATGTTTCAATAATTATTGCTGTATACCTTCTTTTTTTCTATAATTTTTCTAGTAAAAAGCGGATATATCTCCAAATATACCGCAATAATGTTATTTCATTACGTATTAATTTTTATTACGTTTGTTAAATGTTAAAATTTAAATAGTTATAAGTACATAGACGTTAGCTAAAATAGGTGTAAGTTAGCCTTAGTTAGTACCTAATTCTAGTGTTATGTTAACTGTATGTTATTTGTATATAACATGCTTGTGAATAATATTTCTATATAATAAAGAATTTTGAAAAACAAAACAAACAACAGTTGAATAAGTTAAAGAATTAAATAATGCAGGAATAATGTAATAAATACGTACAGCATATAGTTTCCAGAGCATTATGGCGGGTGTACACCCAGTGGTCAAACGGTCCTTTGCCCACTTCAGCCTCCAGATCTCTGACGAGGCGCCGAGACTGGCCGTTGAACACGCCCAAGAAACCGTCCAGAACTACCTGGCTGAACGCTGGGTTCAGTAGCCTTCGATGCACCTTCCATATCGGTACTAAAATAAATTATTAATAATGAATAACCCATATTCGGCTCACTGCTGAGCTCGAGTCTCCTCTCATAATGAGAGGGGTTAGGCCAATAGTCCACCACGCTGGCCCAATCTTCACACACGCAGAGAATTAAGATAATTCTCTGGTATGTAGGTTTTCTCACGATGTTTTTCCTTCACCGATTGAGACACGTGATATTTTATTTCTTAATATTAATATTTAAATAATGAATACTATATTGATATTTAAATAACGAATACTATTATTTAAATATCATTACATATTAAAACAAAGTCGCTTTCTTTGTCCCTATATCCCTATGTCCCTATATATGCTTGAATCTTTAAAACTACGCTACAGATTTGGATGTGATTAAAGAGGAAGGTTTATAAGTATAACTAGCGACTCGCCCCGGCTTCGCACGGGTGCAATGCTGATACTAAATACATTACAGAAAAACTGTGAACGTTGTATATAAAAATATAACGGCCCGCTCCGGCTTCGCTCGGGTATCACACTAATGTTATAAAGGCGAAAGTTTGTGTGTAAGTGTGTGTGTGT